>NC_141998.1:13196621-13324999 GCF_049901715.1 Pseudonaja textilis | reverse complement strand
GTCAAAGTGGTGAGTAGAACTCAATTCAGTCAGGAAACCCCACTTTTCACACAGAGCTCGGATTTCAAAAAGGAACATTTATCTGTTCATTTTCTCAATTGTGCAGAACATTTCAAGAACTTCTATATGTGCGGATGTCAGCCTTCCCTGGGGAAAATATGCCAAAGCACGTTTTAAAGTGGTAAGTACAACTCAATTCAGCCAGAAAATGCCACTTTTCACACAGAGCTCTGACTTTGAAAACAGGCACCAATTTATGTTCCCAAGGGAGGACAAGGTTGGGAAAACCTTGGAGAACTCAATTCAATTCCAAGTACAACTCAATACAAATCCTAGAACTCAACTCAATTCCAAGTAAAACTCAATTCAAGTAGAACTCACTTAAATTTCAAGTAGAATTCTATTCAGCCAGGAAACCGCTCTTTTAACAAAGAGCTCGAATTTCAAAAAGGAGCAAGTATTCCTGCTCTCCATCGTGGACAACGTCGGAAGAACTACTTCATCTTTGGATGCCAGCCTTCCCTGAGGAATGTATGCTAAGGCACATCTGAAATTGGTTAGTAGAGCTCAATTCAGCCAGAAAATCCCACGTTTGACACAGAGCTCAGATTTCGAAAACGAGCAGCAATTTATGTTCCCAAGGGTGGACAAGGTTGGGAAAACCTTGGAGAACTCAATTCAATTCCTAGTACAACTCAATTCAATTTCAAGTACAACTAAGTTCAAATCCAACACCTCAATTCCAAGTAAAACTCAATCAAGTAGAATCCAATTACAATTGAAGTACAACCCAATTCAGCCAGAAAATGCCACTTTTCACACAGAGCTCTGACTTTGAAAACAGGCACCAATTTATGTTCCCAAGGGAGGACAAGGTTGGGAAAACCTTGGAGAACTCAATTCAATTCCAAGTACAACTCAATACAAATCCTAGAACTCAACTCTATTCCAAGTAAAACTCAATTCAAGTAGAACTCACTTAAATTTCAAGTAGAATTCTATTCAGCCAGAAAACCCTACATTTGACAAAGAGCTCGAATTTCAAAAAGTAGCATCTATTTCTATTCTCCATCGTGGACAACGTTGGAAGAACTACTTCATTTTGGATACCAGCCTTCCCTGAGGAATGTATGCCAAGGCACATCTTAAATTAGTGAGTAGAACTCAATTCACCCAGAAATTGCCACTTTTCACACAGAGCTCTGTCTTTGAAAAGGAGCACCAATTTATGTTCCCAAGGGTCGACACGGTTGGGAAAACCTTTGAGAACTCAGTTCAATTCCAAGTACAACTAAATTCAATTCCAAGTAGAACTAAATTCAAATCCAAGAACTCAACTCAATTCCAAGTAAAACTCAATTCAAGTAGAACTCAATTCAGCCGGAAAATGCCACTTTTCACAGAGAGCTCTGACTTCGAAAATGGGCACCAAATTATGTTCCTAAGGGCAGACAAGGTTGAGAAAACCTTGGAGAACTCAATTCAATTCCAAGTGCACTCAATTCATATCCAGGAACTCCACTCAATTCCAAGTAAAACTCTTCAAGCAGAACAATTAAATTTCAAGTAGAACTCAATTCAGCCAGAAAACCCCACGTTTGACACAGAGCTCGGATTTCAAAAAGGAGCACCAATTCATGTTCCCAAAGGGGATTCAAGGCTGCCCTGAGGAGGGTATGCATAGGCTCATGTCAAAGTGGTGAGTAGAACTCAATTCAAGTAGAAATCAATTAAAATTCAAGTACAACTCAACTCAGCCAGAAAATTCCACTTTTCATACAGAGCTCTGATTTCAAAAAGGAGCCCCAATTTATGTTTCCAAGGATGGACAAGGTTGGGAAAACTCAGTTCAAGTAGAACTCAAATAAATTTCAAGTATTACTCAATTCAGCTAGAAAACCGCTCTTTTAAGAAAGAGTTCGAATTTCAAAAAAGAGCATCTATTCCTGTTCTCCATTGTGGACAACGTTGGAAGAACTACTTCATCTTTGGATGTCAGTCTTCCTTGAGGAATGTATGCCAAGGCACATCTTTAATTGGTGAGTAGAACTCAATTCAGCCAGAAAATCCCACGTTTGACACAGAGCTCGGATTTCGAAAAGGAGCACCAATTCATGTTCCCTAAGGGGACAAGGTTGGGGAAACCATGTCATCTTGGGATTCAAGGCTTCCTTGAGGAGGGTATGCATAGCCTCATGTCAAAGTGGTGAGTAGAACTCAATTCAGTCAGGAAACCCCACTTTTCACACAGAGCTCGGATTTCGAAAAGGAACATTTATCTGTTCATTTTCTCAATTGTGCAGAACATTTCAAGAACTTCTATATGTGCGGATGTCAGCCTTCCCTGGGGAAAATATGCCAAAGCACGTTTTAAAGTGGTAAGTACAACTCAATTCAGCCAGAAAATGCCACTTTTCACAAAGAGCTCTGATTTTGAAAACAGGCACCAATTTATGTTCCCAAGAGTGGACAAGGTTGGGAAAACCTTGGAGAACTCAATTCAATTCCAAGTACAACTCAATTCAAATGCAAGAACTCAACTCAATTCCAAGTAAAACTCAATTCAAGTAGAACTCACTTAAATTTCAAGTAGAATTCTATTCAGCCAGAAAACCACTCTTTTAACAAAGAGGTCGAATTTCAAAAAGACCATCTATTCCTGTTCTCCATCGTGGACAGCGTTGGAAGAACTACTTCATCTTTGGATGCCAGCCTTCCCTCAGGAATCTATGCCAAGGCACATCATAAAATGGTGAGTAGAACTCAATTCAGTCAGAAAACACCACTTTTCACACAGAACTCGGATTTCAAAAAGGAACATCTTTCTATTCTTGTTCTCCATTGTGCACAACATTGGAAAAACTACTATATGTCCAGAAGTCAACCTTCCCTGTGGAAAGTATGCCAAAACACATCTTAAAGTGGTGAGTAGAGCTCAATTCACCCGAAAAATGGTACTTTTCACACAGAGCTCTGACTTTGAAAAGGAGCACCAATTTATGTTCCCAAGGGTGGACAAGGTTGGTAAAACCTTGGAGAACTCAATTCAATTCCAAGTACAACTCAATTCAATTCCAAGTACAACTCAATTCAAATCCTAGAACTCAACTCAATTCCAAGTAAAACTCAATTCCAAGTAAAATTCAATTCAATTAGAACTCAATTAAATTTCAAGTAGAACTCAATTCAGCCAGAAAACCCTACATTTGAAAAAGAGCTGGAATTTCAAAAAGGGGCATCTATTTGTGTTCTCCATCATGGACAAGGTTCAAAGAACCACTTCATCTTTGGATGCCAACCTTCCCTGAGGAATGTATGCCAAGGCACATCTTAAAGTGGTTGAGTGGATCTCAATTCAGCCAGAAAACCCCACGTTTGACACAGAGGTCATATTTCCAAAAGGAGCACCAATTTATGTTCCCAAGCGTTGACAAGGTTGGGAAAACCTTGGAGAACTCAATTCAGTTCCAAGTACAACTCAATTCATATCCAAGAACTCCACTCAATTCCAGGTAAAACTCTTCAAGTAGAACTCAATTAAATTTCAAGGAGAACTCAATTCAGCCAGAAAACCCCACTTTTGACAAAGAGCTCGAATTTCAGAAAGGAACATGTATTCCTGCTCTCCATCGTGGACAACGTTGGAACAACTACTTCATCTTTGGATGCCAGCCTTCCCTGAGGAATGTATGCCAAGGCACATCATAAAATGGTGAATAGAACTCAATTCAGTCAGAAAACCCCACTTTTCACACAGAGCTCGGATTTTGAAAAGGAACATCTTTCTATTCATGTTCTCCATTGTGCACAACATTGGAAAAACTACTATATGTGCGTATGTCAACCTTCCCTGTGGAAAGTATGCCAAAACACATCTTAAAGTGGTGAGTAGAACTCAATTCAGCCAGAAAATGCCACTTTTCACACAGAGCTCTGACTTTGAAAAAAGGCACCAATTTATGTTCCCAAGAGGGGACAAGGTTGGGAAAACCTTGGAGAACTCAATTCAATTCCAAGTGCACTCAATTCATATCCAGGAACTCCACTCAATTCCAAGTAAAACTCTTCAAGTAGAACTGAATTAAATTTCAAGGAGAAACTCAATTCAGCCAGAAAACCCCACTTTTGACAAAGAGCTCGAATTTCAGAAAGGAACGTGTATTCCCGCTCTCCATCGTGGACAACGTTGGAACAACTACTTCATCTTTGGATGCCAGCCTTCCCTGAGGAATGTATGCCAAGGCACATCATAAAATGGTGAATAGAACTCAATTCAGTCAGAAAACCCCACTTTTCACACAGAGCTCGGATTTCGAAAAGGAACATCTTTCTATTCATGTTCTCCATTGTGCACAACATTGGAAAAACTACTATATGTGCGTATGTCAACCTTCCCTGTGGAAAGTATGCCAAAACACATCTTAAAGTGGTGAGTAGAACTCAATTCAGCCAGAAAATGCCACTTTTCACACAGAGCTCTGACTTTGAAAACGGGCACCAATTTATGTTCCCAAGGGTGGACAAGGTTGGGAAAAGCTTGGAGAACTCCATTCAGTTCCAAGTTCAACTCAATTCATATCCAAGAACTCCACTCAATTCCAAGTAAAACTCTTCAAGTAGAACTCAATTAAATTTCAAGGAGAACTCAATTCAGCCAGAAAACCCCACTTTTCACACAGAGCTCTGACTTCGAAAATGAGCACCAAATTATGTTCCCAAGGGTGGACAAGGTTGGGAAAACCTTTGAGAACTCAATTCAATTCCAAATACAACTCTATTCAAGTAGAACTCAATTAAATTTCAAGTAGAACTCCATTCAGCCAGAAAACCCTACATTTGACAAGGAGCTCGAATTTCAAAGAGGGGCATGTATTTGTGTTCTCCATCGTGGAGAACGTTGGAAGAACTACTTCATCTTTGGATGCCAGCCTTCCCTGAGGAATGTATGCCAAGGCACATCTTAAAATGGTGAGAGGAACTCAGTTTAGCCAGAAAACCCCACTTTTCACATAGAGCTCGTATTTCGAAAAGGAGCACCAATTCATGTTCTCAAGGGTGGACAAACTTGGGAAAACCTTGGAGAACTCAATTCAATTCCAAATACAAGTCAATTCAATTCCAAGTTCAACTCAATTCACATTCTAGAACTCAACTCATTTTTTTTCTCATTGCTGGATTTTTTACACATGATTTTATATTTTGAAACTGGACTGGTTTTTTCTTCTTCCACCTATTCTTTCTCTCCTTTTTCTCTTTATGTCAGCTGGTGCTCCATTCAAAATCCAAGAAAGAAATACTTAGAGTCCGTTAATCAGAGAAAAGATATATTTTACTGGAAATCAAGTGGTAGCAACAAAAGAATTCTGAATCTGAGAAAATGGGCGCATAAATCACATATACAAAGTAATGGCAATGTTTCCACCCCCAATAGTTCAAATGGTTCTTCTAATTAAAAGTTGTGAATATGATCATGTGGGCATCTCCAGGTGGTTTTGAGGCTTTTGTCCGTTGACCTTGGCATATTTTGATAAAGGTTTGCAGCTGCGCATAGCATAGAAGAGAAAGCTAAGCAAGGAATAGAAACCTAAGCAAGAATGTACTCCCCCCACCCCCCAGTTTATACAGTTCTGGTTTGTAACACCTCCAGCTCATTTCACATAGTTTTCCCCCTCCTCCCCCCATTACTTATGACAGCCGAAAGATGCAAAGCAAACGGAGAAGATCTTGAAGGCTGACACTTTATAATATTTTAGGCTAGAGACTCCCTTCTAGTCATCTTTTTAAATATCTTTTTCCCTTTTTAATTAATTTTTATTATATCTTGTTTGGAAAAAGAGGGGGAAAATGAAAGCAGAAGAAACTTTGTAACACTGCCAACTAGAGGCTTGGAAATATTCTATCTCTTTTTTTTTCTTGACCAGACAAACGTGACAAAGAACTGAGATTTCTTTTCATTGCCTGTTTGATAAGATAGAGGGAAGAGCATGGGAGAGTATTATTGCAGGCGCTCTTCTGGGTTTCTATCAATAACTGAAGTCTGGTGTTGAAGTTTATAGGAAAAAAAGGTGATAAGACTGGAGAAGAGAGTTATAAATTTTACCAAAAGCCTTGGATAACCAAACAAGGTGCAGTGTGCTCTTTTTACTTTTTTTAAGGTGGGCTATTTCTTACTTTAACAAACCCCTTCCTTACTAGCTTAGTTTTTGTAATAGCTATTTGGATCTTTGGCCTTTTGGAACTTGTTTTTGTCTTTCTTTTTGTTTTTGAAGTCTAATTTTTACGTTTGCATTTTATTTTAAAGGAAAAGCTTTAGTATTAATGATTTCCTTCCTTTTTCTTTTTTTTAAGGAAGTAGTCTCTTTTCTTTTTTCTCCCTCCCTCCCTTATATTTCTTTTTCTATTTACCTTCCATATTGGGGTTTTTTTGTGTGGCTTTCTTTTTTTTATAATGCATCCTTTTATACCTGAGACTTTTTAATTGGATTAAGGTGTTGAAGAACTTAAGGAACTTCTTTTTTCTCTTCTTTAGTTTTTTATTTTCTACTTTTCCGCTTTTTCCAGGATTTAAGATTTTTTTCTTTTTTGTGTGTGTTTATGGTCTTTTCTTCCATTTTTGAGTTTTTACTGCTATCTAACCAATCATTTGGATTAAGGTATACAAGAACCTGAGGATTATTATTATTGTTGTTATTTGGCTTCTTTTTCCCCACTATTTTTACTTGGAATTACAATTGGTTCTTTCACAAATGGATTAAGATCTAGATGAACCTGTAGATTTTGAATTGTCTGAAATGAGTAGGAAACTGGTCTCATTGCATATGGTCCTGGTCCCTCAACTTCTACTTCTTCCTCTTCACCATCTGGAGGACAATGCTCAATACAGATGATGTTACAGCAAGAAAAAGAACAGGAAAAAGTGATGCTGCAGATGATTATGCAAGGAATTCAAAATATACAAATAAGAACAGAGAATATTGAAAAGGAAGCAGAGAACATTGAACAAAGAACAGGAAAAAGTGATGAAAAGGTGGAGAACATTCAACAAATGATGATGAAGTATGATGAGAGATTCCAAAAAATTGAAGAAGATAAACAAAGAGATAAGAAGATTGGAGATATTGGTAGCAGATTAACTATGGTTGAACAAGATAAAAGTGGGATGTTGAGATGGGAGATGGAGAGATCAGAATTTTATCTCAGATTCCAAAACATAGAGGAAGAAAAGGGACAAAACCTAACTGAGATAATGATAGAAATTTTGGCTGAAGCTCTGGAAATAACTAAAGAGAAGAAGATGGATGGAATAGACAATGTTTATTGAGTCTTCACAAGATATGCAATGAGAAATAGCTTACCAAGAGAAGTTCACATCAGATTTACAAAGAAAGCCTTTAAAACGCAAATATTGCAAATGGCGAGAGAAAACATTGAAATATAAAGACAAGGAGATTGTGGTCCTGAAACAAGTACCCAGAAGAGTGAGAGAGATGAGAAGAGAATACCGATTTCTGACTAAAATTCTACTTAAAAAAGAGGTGAATTATAGATGGTTGATTCTAGAAGGTTTAATGTTCACATGGCAAGAACAGAGACATAGAATTGATTCAATTGAGAAAGCTGAATTATTTTATACAGAATTTTTTGGAGGGAAAGAGGAGGAGGCAGAAAAAGAAATGTCACTAATTGAATTCCAAGAGGACTGCCAAATAGCGACTGAAAAAGAAGAAGGTGCAATAGGCAGAAAGGTGGAAGTCAAAGAACAACGTGAACCAAGATCTACGAGAGCTGCTAAACCTAACTACAAAATATAACCATGGAAGAGAAAAAACTGATTACAATTAACATAAATGGACTTAACTCAGCTGTTAAAGAAGGAAAACTTTCCATAAACTAGAGAAATTAAAATTTGATATAATCTGCCTACAAGAAGTACATATTAAAAAGTGGTTATGTCTCCTCTTGGAAATTCAAATGAACAAACACAAGCAGCCGTTTCACAATCAAATCAAACTGTAGGAAATAACAAGATAACGGCTGGCAGAAACTGTTAGGACTCCCCTTCAAAATTCAAACAAACAGAGATCTCTTTGCAGTAATGTCCTCATTCAAAATAGACATTTTGTTTCTGGCGAAAGGCACCAGCTCAGCTGTGTCCTTTTATACCCATTAAGGCAACGTGCTAATTAACTGGCTTGCCCTTCAGATTAACGTTCCCTGGTTCTGACGTCAATCCACAATCTAACAGTCATCAGATTCAAAACTCCTAACAGGACCGATCCTTCCAATCACAACACTATCCCCCACCGCAGGGCCCTTCCCCCGAGTCTGATGATTAACTTGACGATGTTTCGTTGACAACCCCACTCTGTCTCCCACAGCCAATGGAGGCGTCGCTTGTTCCAATTGTCTCAGGTGGTCTACACATTGGAGACTTGGAAAAGAAATACCGTTCTGCGACCAAGCCACCAATGGATTGTGCAAACGCAACCAGGACATTCCGAGCACCAAAGGGAGATGAAGGTTCGAGGTGATATAAAAACTTATCGCCTCCTCATGATCCCCAATGATCATACGCACTGGCTGGGTGGCGAAACGAATGGGCCCAGACTTGAGCTCACGCCCATCCACGGTTTCCACCTTAATGGGTGGATGTACAGCAACCAATGGGATCCCATAGTGCGTAGCAAAAGCTCGGTCCATAAAGCTGGTTGTAGCCCCTGAGTCCACCAACGCAACAGCAGGAATTCCCTTCTTCTGTGACTGTAGAAAAATTCGAGTGTCCAAAAGTAAATGCCGAGGAGGGCCAGGATTTACTTCAGCAATTTGAGGTGGGGATGTGAAATGTGTCCGACCTAGGGTTTCCTTGAGGTCAGGTCTACCCTGTTTTCCTGACGAGACAAGAGTGGTTTCAGGTACGGATCTGCGGGTCCCTCTCCATTTGCAGGAATTAACAAAATGTCCCAGACCCCCACAATAAAGGCACAAGCCTTCCTGGAACCTTCTCGAACGTTCTCGCACCGTTAAGTGAGGGCGGAGTGCGCCTAACTCCATCGGCTCCTCAACATTAACCGTGGGTTGGAAAACTCTCGGTGGCGTGGGTTGTGCACGAGAAAACAAAGATGGTTCCATACCGAGCCGTTTGCGTCCACGTTGCTGTAAATGAGCTTCAATTCGTAAGCACTGAACTATCAATGCATCCAAAGTTAAAGCCCTCTCTGCATGGACCAGCTCATCTTTGATGGCATCAGACAAGCCTTCCTGGAATGCAGCCATATGAGCCGGTTCGTTCCAGTTGGAGTCCAAACACAGCAAACGAAATTCTGCAACGTATTCCTGCAGGGAACGTTTCCCCTGATTTATGTCCCATAACCGTCTGTCCACAGTTTGTATCTTAATTGGGTTCTCAAACATCACTCTCATTTGTTGAAGAAAACCCTGGAAATCATTCAACAACGGGCTATCTTGAACTAACAAGGGAGTAGCCCAATTAGCAGCCTGCCCAGATAAAAGGCTAAGAATGAATCCTGTCTTGGCCCGATCATTTGGAAAGTTTTCAGGCCTCAACGACATAAATAATTGACACTGCCCCAGAAATGCCGGAAACATGTCCATTTGTCCTGAAAATTTCTCCGGCATGGATACTGGGCTTTTCCTCACAGGAGGGGCAGGGGGAACAGCAGCAGGGCTTGGTAAGCTGGACACATAATTCAGCAATTGTGTTACCTGATTCTGAAGCGTCACATTGCTTTGCAGTAGCTGATTAATTTGTTGTTGCTGCTGCTCAACCAAACGCTGCAGTTGATTTAAATCCATCTTGCTTGAAAGATGGTTTGTTTAGGCCAGAAACAATAATGTTATGTCTCCTCTTGGAAATTCAAACGAACAAACACAAGCAGCCATTTCACAATCAAATCAAACTGTAGAAAATAACAAGATAACGGCTAGCAGAAACTGTTAGGACTCCCCTTCAAAATTCAAACAAACAGAGATCTCTTTGCTGTAACGTCCTCATTCAAAATAGACATTTTGTTTCTGGCGAAAGGCACCAGCTCAGCTGTGTCCTTTTATACCCATTAAGGCAACGTGCTAATTAACTGGCTTGCCCTTCAGATTAACGTTCCCTGGTTCTGACGTCAATCCACGATCTAACAGTCATCAGATTCAAAACTCCTAACAGGACCGATCCTTCCAATCACAACAAAAAAGCAACATGAACAATTGCTGATACAGCCAAAATTAGGGAAAATATTTACTTCTTTGACACAATATAAGAAAAGAGGAATGGTGTTATACATTAAAGATATTATCCCAGCAAAATTGATCTATACTGATGACGATGGAAGATTACTAATGGTGGAAATAATGGACAATAATATGAAAACACTCCTGATTGCAATCTATGCCGCAAATGACAATCAAGAAGAATTTTATAGAAAACTACATATGAAAATAATTAAACTCGACTATGCTAATATAGTTATGATGGGAGACTTTAATGGAATTGTAGATAATAAATTTGACTATACAGCACAGAAAACAACAAAGCAAAACAGAAAGACTCTCCCTAAATCTTTTTTTAAAATGATAGATGAAATAAATTTAAAAGAGAGAAAGAAATGCTAAGACTAAACAATACACCTTCTATTTCTTTTAAAAAAAAAAAACAAATTTTATTAGTTTTTAAAGACAAACAAAGCATAAAACATAAGAACATAAAACCTCTTTTCTGAAAGTTTTGTAAATTTTAACAAAACATATAGAACATTTTATACACCATTAACACATTTCCTTATAAACATATAAGGAATCATTTCTCATTTATTTCTCCCTTTACTTTTATTCAATTATATTTCTTTTCTATATTTATCTATTTTATATGTTTTTATTCATTATACTTATATTTTCCTCTGACTTGTTTTATTCTCTTCTATCTTTTATTCTCAATGATCCTCTTCTAACATTCCTCCAAGGTTTTATTATCTCAATCAAACATAAACACACAAAAACACAAAACATAGAAACATAAAAAACATCTTTTCTGAAAGTTGCTTAGTCCCGGGTTACAACTCTTCGTACAGACACAAACTCAAATTCATATTCATTTTGTATACCATTCCATATCTTATTACCATTTTCAATTTTCTGTATAGCTTCTTATCTCTTTTAAACTTTCTTAGTTTTATTTTATTTATCTCATCTCAATTCAAATCATAATATTTGTTATCCTTTGTCTGTTCTGTTTCCTGCTATCCATTTATCTTTCTTCTTTAAACAAAACTTCTCCTGTACACTAATTGGAGTATGACGCCTTTATCTCTTTTCCCTACATTTATAATACTTAATATAAAATACATAGCTTACATTGGGATTCTGTTTGGTACATTCTAAAATTATACAATATTTTTTATTATCAATGTCAATACAAATCTAATCATTAATATCAGTATTCATTTATGTCTTAAACACTTTGCACGTTGCTTTTCAGTTGAATATCATACTTTTATGGGAACACTTCTGTTTTCCATAGTTATTTCCCCCCCACATCACGTATTTTAAATCATTATTTCATTAGAATGTTCCCCCTTCTTCTACTTCAAATCTCTCATTTATTTCATTGCCTTTTTTTTCTTCACAAAGAATTTCACTAGAGTAACACAATCTAATCATTAATATTAATATTCATTTATATCTTAAAAACTTTACACATTATTTTTCAATTAAATATCATGCCTTTATGGGAACACTTATGCTTTTCATAGTTATTTCCCCCCCACATCACATATTTTAAATCATTATTTCGTTAAAATGTTCCCCCTTCTACTCCAATTCTCTCACTTATTTCCTTGCTTTCTTTTTCTTCACAAAAATTTCACTAAATTACACTAAATGTTTTATCACATTTTAAATTACATATTGTTTCTAATTTTCTAAGATTATTTCTAAATACAAATATAAAAATACAATCTTATGTACCTTTCCAGAATCCCTTTTTCAATAAAGTTTACCCATTATCTCTAAAAGAGTTTTGTTTCTTTGCATCTTGCTCCCCACCATTGAGGCTTCTCATCCCTTTCTTTCTCCCTTGCTTATTCTTCTCCTTGTCCTCTTTAACCCCTTGTCTCTCCACCTCCCTTTTCTTCTTCTGCTTTCCTCCTTTCTGTTGTTTTCTAACATAGTATCCACTTTTCACCTTATTCTTCTCTTTTTTGGTTGTTTTTCCAAGTCTTAAAGTCCCCTTTTCCTTTTCCTCTTTCTCCTTTCCTTCCCCAAATAAAGTCACTTGTTCATCAAAAATGGCTTCTTCTTTATCCCAGTCATCCTGTTCCATAGTCAGCTTTTCATAAGTACAAACCACCATTTCTAAAAATTGAAAAAGAGTGCCAAGAGAGTCCTTCCCTTCTTGTTCTTCTTTTTTATATTTTTGGTATTCAAATTTCAATTCACCCACAAGTGATGCCATTGTAGAAAGAAAAAGTTTTTCCAAACAACCACCCAAGTGCTTTTAATCAAAGATAGTTCTCAGAAATTCCAAGATCATCAAACAATCCAAACAAACTGTTTCTTTTAAATACTTTCTCCTTTCTTCACTTTCTCTTTCTGGGGTTAGTGTTTAGTCACAAAGTTCCATTTAAAATATATCTTTTAGAAGTCTTATTAATGTTTAATAACTCTTTAAAATTCTAGGCAATCTTCTTATTTTCACATTCTGCTTCATTTGTTTCCCCTCTCCCTTCCCACTCACAGCAAAAAAAAGGTTTTTTTTCTTTCAATGTTCAGAAATCCTTCTCCCTTCAACATTTGATTACCTCCAACGCAGGTTTTCTGATTTCTTTTATGGTTCCATCCGCTGTCACGTTAGGAAGGAGAGTGAAAAGAAAGAAAAACTTTCCCCTTTAAAATTCCATTCGCCGCTTGTAAATCTCTCTGGAAACAATTTATCTTTGGCAAATTTCAAGTTCCAGGGTACTTTCTCTTACTTTATCCCAGTCAGCAAAAACCACTTTCACTTCTTCATGACTCTTCTGACTTTCTTCCTCCTGCACAATCTTATCCAGCTGCAGGCTTCTTTGTGGCAGCCATTACTGACTGCTGCTCCTCCGCCTTGGAAAAAGGGGGTTTTGCTGGCTGGGGAGGGGGTCTGTGACACCCCAAACCCCTGTCCAGGTCCCCCCTATCTTCAGCTGCCTCTACGGGGCAGCTATATTCCCCAAATCCAAATGGATCGGGGGCACCTCGGCAGCGAGCGCAGCAGGGATCGCGCGGTGTTGTGAATCCCTGCTGCTGCCGAAGCCTTGCAAACCGGAAGTCCCATAATACACCTTCTATTTCTATCAGACATTTATCATGGTCCAGAATAGATATGATATGGATGTCAACAGAATTGTTAGCTAATATCCAAGAAATAAATATTGAAACAAGTACTTGGGCAGATCACAATCCAATGATAATTAAATGGAAAGGAGAAAGAAGAAGATCTAGATGGATGTTAAATAATGCTATATTAAAGGAAAAAGACTTCATACAGAGGATGGAGAAAGAACTGGCTTTTTCCTTTAGAGAAAATAAAAAAGAAGACACATCAATGCAGGAACGTATGGGATACAATGAAGGCATATGCCAGAGGCTTAATAATAGACTATAAAAGGAAAAGAAATATTATGAAAAGACTAGCCTCTAAGGCATTAGAGGATGAGTATAAAGGACTTGAAAAAGAGCTACAGAAAATGCCACAGAAAAAGGACATTTTTGGATATAATTAAACATAAAATGGGACTAATGGAAAAAGAACTAGCACAGAAAAGCAGAGGTGTGAAACAGAACTATTTTGATGATGCAAATAAACCAGGTAGATGGTTAGCATGTAAATTGAGAAAGGAGAAAGAATCAAGGAAAATATTGCAATTAATAGATGATCAAGGCCAAGTTTGCTATGGAAGTAAAGAGAAGAAGGAGACACTTATGGGAAACTATACACACAAGAGAATACTGATGAGGAAAGAGATAAACTGTACTTACAGAATGCTAATCTACCCCAGATACCTAAAGAGATTGAAACAATGTTAGAAAGCAATATAACGATGATGGAGTTAACTGAAGCACTTACGAAACGAAACAATGGAAAGGCACTAGGCCCAGGTGGACTTCCGGCAGAATTTTATAAAACACTACAAGAATCATTGAACCTTCTATTGCTAGAAGTTATGAATGAAGTTATGTTAAAGAAGAAGATGGTCAGAAGCTTATATTACACTTGTCCCAAAGGAGGAGGCCGATCCATTACAAATCAAGAACTATATACCTATTTCCTTACTAAACGCAGATTATAAAATTTTTGCTTCAATATTGGCAGAAAGACTTAAAAAATACTTAAACAATTTTATCCATCCTGATCAAAATGGATTTCTGCCAGAGACAAATTAAAGACAATATGAGAGTAATCTTGGACACTTTGGAATAATACGAGGCACACCCTGAAAAACAAATGGCCTTGATATTTTTAGATGCACAGAAGGCATTTGATAATGTGAATTGGCGATTCATGTTATTACAGCTGGAATAGATGGGCTTTGGTAAAAAATTTATTCAAGCAATAGAAGCTATATATCATAACCAAATGGCAAAGGTAATGATAGAGGGAGAACTGACAGACTCTATTGATATAAGAAAAGAAACAAGACAAGGGTGCCCACTATCATCTTTGTTGTTTGTTTTAACCTTGAAAGTGTTAAACAGAAATATTAGAGAAGAAAAGGATATAAAAGGGATGAAAATTAAAATGGGAGACTACTAAAAGGCAATGTTATTTGAAAATTCCAGTTTGGCTATCGACTATTGAAGCATTTTCTTATCCTATAATATATAAAAAGGAGCAAACAGTTAGATATCTAACAAACAGTTAGATATGGTGAAATATTGAATGAATATTGATGAACTTAAATATTGATGAACTTAAATCTATGCAAAAATTAGAGGAACAAGGTATAAAGATGAATTGCGCAAATACATTCAAGGTGTTCTGTCTCACCTGTGGCCACGAAGTGAGAGTCCAAATGTCCAAAGGAAAAAACACAAACAGACAATATCAGGAACAACAGAGTTAACTTTCCTTTGGCTGAATTCTGTTCCTTGCATCAAACCAACATTCTTCAGTTTGATCTTCATCCAAGGACTCCGGCACGTTCTCCTGCTTAATTGCCGACACCTGCGGCACAATCAGGGAGGAAGTTTCTGGAGAGGAAGATGACTCCAAAACTTCCAGCAAAGCAGGCTCAAATCTTAGAGCCAAGTCCTCCTCTTCCTTCTGACTCCCATTTATGTCACTCAACAAGGCAGGCTCAAACCTTAATGCCAGATCTTCCTCATCACTTGAGCCTATGTCTTCTGACAGAGCAGGCTCAAACCTCTGAGTCACAACACTATCCCTCACCGCAGGGCCCTTCCCCCGAGTCTGATGATCCGGATGCGGTTTTAATGGAAACCATTCATGGAATCTCCAGATAAGGTCCAGGGCATGAACCATGGAAGCATCCTCCCAGGAAAGAGCCTCTGATCCATTCTCCAGCCTCCTGCTGAAGTACTGAAATCATCCTTTCAGCCAGCGAGAATCCCGAATGCCGACCACCGTATCATCAACAGCAGGATCATCACTGGGTACAGTTGGAGAAACTGTACCAGCGGGAGAATGGAGAGTACAGGATGGGGTGTCAGGAACCAGAAGGGAACGGTGGAAGACAGGATGAATGCGCATGGAGCACGGTAGGGTGAGCCAATAAGCAACAGGATTGATGACCGCCTCGATAGGGAAGAGACCAATGAAGCAATGATCCAACTTCTTAATCGGACGATCAACCCGGAGATGCTTCATGGACAACCACACCCTGTCCCCCACAGCCAGCGGAGGCGTCGCCGGATGCAAACAATCCACGAACCTTTTATAGTCCGCCTTAGTCCATTCCAATTGTTGGGAAATCAATTGGTGCACTGAATGTAGTTCAGATAAAAAGTCTCATGTTTCTGGAACTGGGGAATCCAAGATCGACAAGGGGAAAAACCTCGGATGGTAACCCACATGTGTCATGTGAGTGGAGGTGTGTTGAGAATTGTTAAAGGCAAACTCCGGCAAGGGGAGATAGGTCACCCAATCGTTCTGTCGATGGTTGACAAAACATCTGAGGTATTGGGCGAGGATGCCAATTACTTTCTCAGTCCCGCCATTGGTCTCCGGATGGTGCACCGATGCCAAACATACTTGCACCCGTAATGCAGTCATTAGGCTCTTCCAGAATTGAGCAGTAAACTGGACACCACGATCCAAAACTACTCTGTCTGGTAGGCCATGCAAACGGAATACATGTTGCAGAAATAGTTGGGCAGTAACACGAGCCGATGGTAACTTCCGACAGGGGATAAAGTGGGCCATCTTGGTTAGCATATCAACAACCACAAGTACCATCGTATAACCCGACAAAGAGGGCAAATGTGTTAAAAAGTCCATGGAGATTGCCCCCATGGTCGGTTTGGAGTCGGTAGTGGTCGAAGGAGACCAGGAGGCCCACCCGACATGGCTTTCTCTTGCCTGCATGGTACACAGGAAGCAACATAGGCGAAGACGTTATGCTGGACTCGAGGCCACCAAAAAGTCTGTGTAATCAGATGAAGGGTTTTAAAGAACCCAAAATGGCCAGCAGCTGGGTTGTCATGACATTGGGTCATGATTAGGGTTCTAAGTGTTCTGGTGGGCACGTACAATTGGCCCCGATGTTGTAGTAAACCCTCCTCCAGAGTCCATGGGGAGTCAGGTCCAATTTCCCCCATTCTTTGCTGCGACCAATCATCTAAGCGCTGTGCCTCTCTTACTCAATCCTTTAAATCCACCGGTTCCTGGATAACGGCCAAAGATTCCAGTGGCAGTACTGTACGTTGAGGAAGGAGGTCCTCAGGACAAAGATACTCTGGTTTATGGGACAGAGCATCTGCTCCACTGGATCTGTTGTTGGTTCAACTTCCTAGCAGTGGTCAATTGCTCCAGATTATGATGATCTGTCCGAACCTCCACCTTATGCTGAGCACCCTCAAGGTGATGTCACCAGGTCTCAAACGCAGCCTTGATGGCCAGCAACTCTTTTTCCCAAATTGTATAATTGCGCTCGGAAGTAGTAAGTTTCTGTGAATAATATGCACATGGAAAAAGAGGTGTGCCATCTGCTGGGGCTTGTAACAACACCGCCCCAATGGCCACGTTGGATGCATCCGTCTCCACCACAAATGGATGATGGGGATCAGGATGCCTCAAAATCGGTTCTGCAATGAAGGCTTTCATGATGGTCTCAAAGGCCTGTTGCTGTGGGGGGCCCCACTGGAACGGGACCTTGTTGCGAAGGAGCTGGGTGATGGGATCCATCAGCTTGGCAAAACCGGGGATGAATGATATGTAATAATTAGCAAACCCCAAGAGATGTTGCACGTCTTTTTGTTGTGATTGGAAGTATCGGTCTTGTTAGGAGTTTTGAATCTGATGACTGTTAGATTGTGGATTGACGTCAGAACCAGGGAACGTTAATCTGAAGGGCAAGCCAGTTAATTAGCACGTTGCCTTAATGGGTATAAAAGGATACAGCTGAGCTGGTGCCTTTTGCCAGAAACAAAATGTCTATTTTGAATGAGGACGTTACAGCAAAGAGATCTCTGTTTGTTTGAATTTTGAAGGGGAGTCCTAACAGTTTCTGCTAGCCGTTATCTTGTTATTTTCTACAGTTTGATTTGATTGTGAAATGGCTGCTTGTGTTTGTTCGTTTGAATTTCCAAGAGGAGACATAACATTATTGTTTCTGGCCTAAACAAACCATCTTTCAAGCAAGATGGATTTAAATCAACTGCAGCGTTTGGTTGAGCAGCAGCAACAACAAATTAATCAGCTACTGCAAAGCAATGTGACGCTTCAGAATCAGGTAACACAATTGCTGAATTATGTTTCCAGCTTACCAAGCCCTGCTGCTGTTCCCCCTGCCCCTCCTGTGAGGAAAAGCCCAGTATCCATGCCGGAGAAATTTTCAGGACAAATGGACATGTTTCCGGCATTTCTGGGGCAGTGTCAATTATTTATGTCGTTGAGGCCTGAAAACTTTCCAAATGATCGGGCCAAGACAGGATTCATTCTTAGCCTTTTATCTGGGCAGGCTGCTAATTGGGCTACTCCCTTGTTAGTTCAAGATAGCCCGTTGTTGAATGATTTCCAGGGTTTTCTTCAACAAATGAGAGTGATGTTTGAGAACCCAATTAAGATACAAACTGTGGACAGACAGTTATGGGACATAAATCAGGGGAAACGTTCTCTGCAGGAATACGTTGCAGAATTTCGTTTGCTGTGTTTGGAATCCAACTGGAACGAACCGGCTCATATGGCTGCATTCCAGGAAGGCTTGTCTGATGCCATCAAAGATGAGCTGGTCCATGCAGAGAGGGCTTTATCTTTGGATGAATTGATAGTTCAGTGCTTACGAATTGAAGCTCATTTACAGCAACGTGGACGCAAACGGCTCGGTATGGAACCATCTTTGTTTTCTCGTGCACAACCCACGCCACCGAGAGTTTTCCAACCCACGGTTAATGTTGAGGAGCCGATGGAGTTAGGCGCACTCCGCCCTCACTTAACGGTGCGAGAACGTTCGAGAAGGTTCCAGGAAGGCTTGTGCCTTTATTGTGGGGGGTCTGGGACATTTTGTTAATTCCTGCAAACGGAGAGGGACCCGTAGATCCGTACCTGAAACCACTCTTGTCTCGTCAGGAAAACAGGGTAGACCTGATCTCAAGGAAACCCTAGGTCGGACACATTTCACATCCCCACCTCAAATTGCTGAAGTAAATCCTGGCCCTCCTCGGCATTTACTTTTGGACACTCGAATTTTTCTACAGTCACAGAAGAAGGGAATTCCTGCTGTTGCATTGGTGGACTCAGGGGCTACAACCAGCTTTATGGACCGAGCTTTTGCTAAGCACTATGGGATCCCATTGGTTGCTGTACATCCACCCATTAAGGTGGAAACCGTGGATGGGCGTGAGCTCAAGTCTGGGCCCATTCGTTTTGCCACCCAGCCAGTGCGTATGATCATTGGGGATCATGAGGAGGCGATAAGTTTTTATATCACCTCGAACCTTCATCTCCCTTTGGTGCTCGGAATGTCCTGGTTGCATTTGCACAATCCGTTGGTGGCTTGGTCGCAGAACGGTATTTCTTTTCCAAGTCTCCAATGTGTAGACCACCTGAGACAATTGGAATGAGCGACGCCTCCATTGGCTGTGGGAGACAGAGTGGGGTTGTCAACGAAACATCGTCAAGTTAATCATCAGACTCGGGGGAAGGGCCCTGCGGTGGGGGATAGTGTTGTGATTGGAAGGATCGATCCTGTTAGGAGTTTTGAATCTGATGACTGTTAGATCGTGGATTGACGTCAGAACCAGGGAACGTTAATCTGAAGGGCAAGCCAGTTAATTAGCACGTTGCCTTAATGGGTATAAAAGGACACAGCTGAGCTGGTGCCTTTCACCAGAAACAAAATGTCTATTTTGAATGAGGACGTTACTGCAAAGAGATCTCTGTTTGTTTGAATTTTGAAGGGGAGTCCTAACAGTTTCTGCCAGCCGTTATCTTGTTATTTTCTACAGTTTGATTTGATTGTGAAATGGCTGCTTATGTTTGTTCGTTTGAATTTCCAAGAGGAGACATAACATCTTTTACTCGACGAGGGGGTTCCCAAGTACAAAAAGCCTCTACTTTCTGCGGGTCCATAGCAATGCCTTTGGGAGAGATGATATGCCCCAAGAACTCTATGGAAGTCTGGGAAAAGAGGCATTTCTCCAGTTTCGCATAGAGTTTATGCTCCCAAAGACGTTGTAATGCTTGGCGGACTTGGCGAAGGTGGCTTTCCCTGGAATTAGAATAGACTAAAACGTCGTCCAGGTACACCACCACGAACTGATCAAGCATGTCCTGTAATATATCGTTCATCAAATCCTGGAAGACCGTGGGGGCGTTGGTTAACTCAAATGCCATCACGGTATATTCAAAGTGGCCGTATTGAGTACCAAACGGCATCTTCCATTCATCTCCTTTGCGCATGCGCACCAGGTTGTAGGCACCTCGAAGATTGAGCTTGGTGAAAATAGTGGCCTCCCTCAACCGCTCCATCAGCTCTGGAATGAGCAGCAAAGGATAACTATTCTTCACCGTAATGGCATTTAACCTGCGGTAGTCACAACACAAACGTAAATCTCCCATCTTCTTTTTTACAAAAAGGACGGGAGCGGAAAGAGGAGAAGACGACGGCCGGATAAACCCCCGGGCCAAGTTCTTGTCCAAGAAATTGTGAAGAGCAGCCAATTCGGGCTCAGACATAAAATACAGACGACCCTTGGGTAGCGGAGCATTGGTCAGTAGGTCCACAGGACAGTCATAGGGTCAATGCGGGGGTAACCGATCCGCCTCCTTCTCACTAAAAACATCTGAAAAGTCAGATAGTTCAGGAGGTACAGAGACAGTAGGGGCAGCAATGTCTTGACCAGCACAGGTGTGTCGTAGATGGTCCACACACTGGAGACTCAGGAACGAAATGGCGTTCTGTGCCCATGCCACCCAAGGATCGTGCAACTGTAGCCAAGCCATTCTGAGGACCAAGGGGAGATGGAGGTCTGATGTGATGTAAAAAACTAATTGCCTCCTCATGGTCCCCAATGACCAGGTGTAACGGCTGAGTAGCAAAACGAATAGGCCCAGCCCGCAGTTCCCGCCCATCAATTGTTTCCACCTTAATGGGAGGCTCCACCTCAACCAAGGGAATGTCAAAATGTGTTACAAAAGCCCAGTCCATAAAATTGGTCATAGCCCCCGAATCCACAAATGCAACTGCAGGAATCCCCTCCAACTGGGACTGTAAGAAAACCCATGTGTCAAAAAGCAAATGTCAGGGAGGACCAGAGTTCACCTCTGCTACTTCAGGCGGTTGTTTGATACGTGCCTGACCTAGGGTTTCCCCGAGGCCGGGCCTGCCCCATTTCCCGACTGTACAAGATTAGATTCGGGCACTGGCTTTCGTGCCCTCCATCGTTTATCAGGACAGGAACTTGCAAAATGTCCAGACCCCGCACAATACAGACACAAGCCTCCCTGGAATCTCCATGTGCGTTCTTGTGCCATCAAATGAGGGCGGACCGCACCCAACTCCATCGGTTCCTCGGTCCTTGCCACAGCACTGTGGGAGACCTGAGGCATTGGTTGCACAGGATGCTGTTGCGGCCTTGAAGGGTAAGGCTGCTCGGGAACTGGGCATCTAGTCTTGCACTGTTGAAGCCGGGCATCAATGCGCAAACATTACACCACCAGAGCATCGAGGGTGAGAGCCAGCTCCATGTGCACAAACTCATCTTGTATTTCCTCTGCCAGACCATCTTGGAAAGCGTCCATTTGGGCTGCCTCATTCCACACAGAGTCCATGCAGAGCAGACAAAACTCTGAAATGAACTCCTGTAATGGACGTTTCCCCTGGCGAAGTTCCTTTAAGCGTCTGGCGGCAGTCTGAGCTTTTATGGGGTCCTCATACATCGAGTGTGGATGGTGCCAAAAGCCCTGATAATCCATTAGTAAGGGACTATTTTGCACCAATAAAAGAGTGGCCCATCTAGCAGCCGAACCCGACAAAAGACTGATAACAAACCCCACCCGAGCCCGGTCATCAGGAAAATCTTCTGGCCGCAGAGACATAAATAATTGACACTGCCCCATGAAAGCCGGGGACATTTCAGGCTGTCCAGAGAATTTATTCGGCACAGCTACTGGGCATTTCCTATGGGGAGGGGCAGAAGGAGCAGCAGGAACTTGCATCAGCATAAGATGGTTAACCAGCTGGGTGACTTGCTGCTGCAAAACCTGGTTATCTTATAGCAGTTGATTTATCTGCCCCCTGCTGCTGCTCTAGCTGTTTTTGTTCCATCTTAGTCAGAAGATGGTGTTAGAGGTTTGGGTCAAAAATGTTTTGTCTCACCTGTGGCCACGAGGTGAGAGTCCAAATGTCCAAAGGAAAAAACACAAACAGACAATATCAGGAACAACAGAGTTAACTTTTCTTTGGCTGAATTCGTCGTTGGCAGTTTTCCCAGAAGCTGTCTGCAAATTCTGATAATGAGCAGAACTATAAATCAGAGACAAACGGCAAACAGAATTACTTTGTCCAAACTGCAGACGCAAATTAACAAGTTTGACCCGAACGGGGATTCAAAGCTAACATGCCTCCTTATATTCCCTGAGGGGCGTGTCAGTCTCTTTCCTCAGTCCCTGATTCGACGTCTCCTTCCAGTTTGTGCTTGATGTTTCTGCTTATGTCTGTTCCTTGCATCAAACCAACATTCTTCAGTTTGATCTTCATCCAAGGACTCCGGCATGTTCTCCTGATTAATTGCCGACACCTGAGGCACAATCAGGGAGGAAGTTTCTGGAGAGGAAGACGACTCCAAAACTTCCAGCAAAGCAGGCTCAAATCTTAGAGCCAAGTCCTCCTCTTCCTCCTGACTCCCATTTATGTCACTCAACAAGGCAGGCTCAAACCTTAATGCCAGATCTTCCTCATCACTCGAGCCTATGTCTTCTAACAGAGCAGGTTCAAACCTCTGAGTCACAACACAAGGTATGACAAAGATTCTAAAACAGAAGGTTTCTATGATAAACTGACTAATTTAGATAAGATTTTGACAGGCACTGATGAAAAGGTGATTTAAAAACTGCATGGATATTTATTAGAAATTAAACTAGAAGAAGAACAATAGTATGCGCAGGGAAAAAGAGGTGCGCCATCCGCTGAGGCTTGCAACAACACAGCCCCAATAGCCACGTTGGATGCATCCGTCTCCACCATAAATGGACAATGTGGATCAGAATGCCTCAGGATAGGTTCTGCGATGAAGGACTTTTTGAGAGCCTCAAAGGCCTTTTGCTGTGGGGGCCCCCACTGGAATGGGACCTTCTTTCTAAGGAGCTGGGTGATGGGATCCGTCAGCTTGGCAAAACCCAGGATGAAGGTCTGGTAATAATTAGTGAACCCGAAGAGACATTGAACGTCTTTCACTCGATGAGGGGGTTCCCAACTATACAAAGCCCCCAGTTTACATGGGTCCATGGCAATGCTTTCAGGAGAGATGATGTGCCCCAGGAACTCTATGGAAGTCTGGAAAAAGAGGCATTTCTCCAGTTTTGCATAGAGTTTATGCTCCCAAAGACGTTGCAAGACCTGACGAACTTGTTGAATATGGTTGTCCCTGGACCTGGAACAAATCAAAATTTCATCCAGGTACACCACCACGAACTGATCGAGCATGTCCCGGAACACATCATTCATCTGATGCTGGAAGACCGCGGGAGCATTGGTCAACCCAAATGGCATCACGGTGTATTCAAAATGGCCATATCGGGTGCCAAACGCCGTCTTCCCTTCGTCCCCCTCTCGCATCTGCACCAGGTTGTAGGCCCCTCGAAGATTGAGCTTGGTGAAGACTGTAACCTCCCGTAACCGCTCCGTCAACTCTGGAATGAACAGCAAAGGATAACTATTCTGCACCATTATGGCATTCAACCAGCGGTAATTGCAGCACAAGCACAAGTCTCCCGTCTTCTTTTTAATGAAAAGAATGGGAGCAGAAAGAGGGGATGACGATGGCCGGATAAACCCCCGGGCCAAATTCTTTTCCAATAAATCATGAATGGCGGCCAATTTGGGTTCAGACATAGAATATAGGTGTCCCTTGGGTAGTGGGGCATCGGGCAGAAGGTCCATGGGACAGTCATAGGGTCGATTCGGGGGTAACTGATCCACCTCCTTCTCACTAAATACATCAGAGAAATTGGATGGTTCAGGAGGTATGGAGACAGTGGGTCTGGCGATGTCCTGGCCAGCACAGGTGTGTCGTAAATGGTCCATGCACTGGAAACCCGGGAATGAAATGGCATTCTGCGCCCATGCCACCCGAGGATCATGTCACCGTAGCCAGGCCATTCCGAGGACCAAGGGGAGATGGAGGTCCACTGTGATATAAAAACTAATTGCCTCCTCATGGTCCCCAATGGTTCCTGCCCATCAATCGTTTCTACCTTGATTGGAGGCTCCACCACAACCAAGGGGACGTCAAAATGAGTTGCAAAGGCCTGGTCCATAAAATTGGTCATAGCCCCTGAGTTCACCAATGCAATTGCAGGAATCCACTCCAACTGGGATGGCAAGAAAACCCAAGTGTCTAAAAGTAAATGCATACAGGCATAAGCCTCCCTGGAGTCTCCGTGTGCATTCGTAGGTCGTCAAACATGGTTGGACTGCACCCAACTCCATCGGCTCCTCTGCCATGGTCATGGCACTGTGGGAGACCCCAGGCGCTGGTTGTACAGGACGCTGTGGCAATGAGGTGGATGGCTGCTCTGGAACTGGGCGTTGAGTCTTGCTCCGTTGAAGTCGGGCATCAATGCGTAAGCATTGTACCACCAGAGCGTCAAGAGTCGGGGATGCCTCCACGTGAACCAACTCATCCTGTATGTCCTCCAACAGGCCATCTTGGAAAGTGTCTATCAAAGCTGCATCATTCCATGCAGGGTCCAAACAGAGCAGTCGAAACTCTGAAATGAACGCCTGCAAGGGGTGTTTCCCCTGGCGAAGTTCCTTCAGGCATCTGGCTGCTGTCTGAGCCCGTATGGTGTCCTCATACATTAGTCTCAGGTGACGCCAAAACCCCTGATAGTCTGTTAGCAATGGACTGTCCTGCACCAACAAAGGAGTGGCCCACCTGGCAGCCGATCCCGAAAGAAGGCTTATTACAAACCCCACCCGAGCCCAGTCATCAGGAAAATCCTCCGGCCTCAGAGCCATAAACAACTGGCACTGCCCCATGAAAGCCGGGAACATTTCAGGCTGCCCAGAGAACTTATCCAGCACAGCTACTGGGCATTTCCTACAGGGAGGGGCAGGAGGAGCAGCACGAGCCTGCAGCAGAGTGAGTTGATTAATCAGCTGAGTAACTTGTTGCTGTAAAACTTGGTTATCATTCTGCAGCTGATTAAGCTGCTGCTGCTGCTGCTGCTGTTGACCCATCCTGGTCAAAAGATGGGTTTTGTTAAGGTTCGGGATAAAAATGTTATGTCTCACCTGTACAAACAAAGTAATAAATCCAAATTTCCAACTGAAACACAAATAAGCAGGCAAGTCCGGTAATTACAGGGTTAAATCCCTTAAGCCAATAACATTCTTGGTAGTCTCACGCAAGCTGTCTGCCAAGTCTGATAAGGAAACAGGAACATAAATCACAAGCTGTCGCCACACACAGGATAATTCAGAAGCTTCTCTCACTAAATAACACGTTGTCCTGAACAAGAACCCAGAGCTAACACACCCACTTTTATTCCCTATGGGGCGTGTCAGTCCCTCATCTCATTCTCTGATTCGTCCTTTCTTTCTGCGTCGCATCTCATGCTTTTGCCTGCGTCTTTGCCTCGCATCAAACCAACATTCCTCAGCCAGAGGCTCTGATACGCCCTCCTGGTTATCTGCTGACACCTGAGGCACAACCAGGGAGGAAGGTTTTGCCGAAGAGGAAAGTCCTGGGGAGGAAGGCAATTCCAAATCCTCTAATCCTCTCAAACCTCAGAGCCAAATTCTCCTCTTCCTCATTGTCCGAGTCTGTGTCCTCTAACAAAGCAGGCTCAAACCTCGGAGCCAAATCCTCCTCTTCCTCATTATCCAAGTCTGTGTCCTCTAACAGGGCAGGCTCAAACCTCCGACTCACAACATATATATATATATATGGAAAATGGCTTGATGTTTTTATGTTTTGTTTGTCTATGTTTGTCTTAAAAACCAATACTTTTTTTAAAAAAAAGGATTTGTTGCTCTAGTAGATCTTGGTTCTCGTTGTTCTCTGGGTACACCACCTATGGCTCCTTCTCCTTTTTCAATTACTGCTGTAGATTCCTCTTGAAATTGAATTAACAACTCTTCTTTTCTTGTATCCTCCTCCCTTCATCTAAAATATTCCAGATAGAATAACTCAGCTTTTTCAACTGTATCAATTCTGTGTTTTTGTTCCTGCCAGGTAAACATGAGACCTTCAGGTATCAGCCACCTGTAATTTATTCCTCTCTTAAGTAACTCTTTGGTCAAGAATAAATATTCTCTTCTTATCTCTCTCACTCTTCTCGGTACCTGTTTCAGTACCACTATTTCTTTATCTTTGTACTTTAGTGTTTTTTCTCTTGCTGCCTGCAGTATTTGTAATTTAATTATTTTGTTAGTAAATCTGATATGAACTTCTCTTGGCAGTTTATTTCTCGTTGCATATCTTGTATAGACACAAAAAAACCTCGTTCATTTCATCCATCATCTTCTCTTTAGTTACCTCTAATGCTTTTGCCAGGATTTCTGTCATCATTTCAGCAAGGTTTTCACCCTTGTCTTCTTCTATATTTTGAAATTTAAGATAGAATTCTGATCTATCAATTTCCCATCCCAATGATTGCAGAGATCTGCCCTTATGTCTTTCCACTTCACTCAGTCAGGTATCCATATCTCCAATCTTCTTATCTCTTTGTACATCTTGTTTTTTCTTAATTTTGTTCTCGTATTGCATCATCTTCTGTTGAATATTTTCAATTTTCTCATCTGTCTTTTCCATTCTTTGCTCAATATTCTCCGTTCTCTTTTCAATATTATCTGTTTTCACTTGTATCTTTTGAATTCCTTGCATAATCATCTGCAGTGTCACTTCTTTCTCCTTCTCTTGTTGTAACATCACCTGTATTGATCGTTGTCCTCCAGATGGTGAGGAGGAAGAAGTCGGGATTGAAGAAGCTGGTATCTTTCTGTTCATCTTAGAGTACTTAATAGAAAAATTGAAAAGAAAAAGCAAGAGCAGCCAATTGCCACTCCAGTAAAAAAAAAAAAAAAGCAAAAGATAAACATTCTAATTCTCTCTTCTGTAATCCACTCTTCTGTTTCTTCCTAGTATTGTAATTACTTTTCAAACTATTCTTTTTGGGGGTTGTTTTTTCAAATCTTAAACTTTTCACTCTCTTTTCCCCCTTTCTTCCCCCCCCCCCCAGTTAAAATTACTTGGTCATTAAAGATGGCTTCTTCTTTGTCCTGCTCTTCTTGTTCTACAAGCATTTCTTGTTGTTTCTCATAGTTCTAGATCTCCATTTCTAAAAATTGAAATATGAAGCCAAAAAAGCCTCTTCCTTCTTGTGCTTCTTTCTGTTTTTTAAGTTCCATTTTCAGTTCTTCCAAGAGTGATGCCATTTTAAATACTTTTAAGCAACCACCCAATTGATTTTAGTCATTTAAATCCAATAACCAAAAATCCAAAAAACCACCAAGTAATCCAAATAATCCAAAGCTGTTTCTTCTTGCTTCTTTTTTCCACTTTCTCTTCCTGAGGCTCTATTATCTTGTTAAGTTTCTATTATCTTGTTAAGTTTCAGTTAGAATGTATCTTTTAGGGATCTTGCTGAAGTTTCGTTGTAAATTCCTTTTACTTCCAGGCAGTCTCCTCCATTTCTCCAGATCCCACCCTTTTATTTTTTCCTTTTCTCTCCTTTCCTTCTTTTAAAAGTTTTTGAATATCCAAAAGTCTTTGTTATCCCTTTGACATTTTATTTTCAGCTTGAATGCCTATTGATGTCAAAGTGGATTTTTGTCAATTTCTTTACTTAAATCTCTTAGATTTCAATATGAGGAAGGAAAGGAAAAAAAAGCCAAATCTTTTCCCTGCCATCTCTCCTTCGCCACTTCAAAATCTTCCTTGGGAACAATGTTATTCTTAATAGTTCAGATTCCAGGGTACCTTATGTTATTGCTTTTTCAGTTCAACCCGGTCAACCAAAACTTTCTCTTCTTATCTTCCTCCTGCACATTCTTTTCGAGTTCTTCTTTGAGGTGGCCATTTTGACCACCGCTGCAACTGCCTTCAGGAAAGGGAGTAATGGCCAGCTGGGGAGGAGAGATGCAACTCTCCTCGACCCTGCTGGCGGTCTCCCCCCTCTTCACCACCTCTACGGGGTGGCTTAGCCCCGAATCCAGCCAGCTTGGATTGAAACCACGCACAATCGCAGATTTCGGTCTGTCGCCGAAAAGCTCAAACTGGAAGTCTCAATATTAATTTTCATATTTGTTGCAGTTCAATTATATATCTCTCATGCTAATAACCTAATATATTAATTTCATGTTTATTACAATTAACAGTTATAGATCTTAAATAATAATATACATTTTCATGTGGAACCCGTATCTTTTCTTTTTCAGCCATCATCTGATTCTCAATAAAATACTGATTCATCACTTTTTAGCTTGCCTCTTTTTCTTTTTTTTTACCTTTCCTCCTACTCATTCCTCCCTTTTCTGTTAAATTCCATTGTCTCTTTTTCCAAATATCTGGTTTTACCCCATCCTCTCAGGATATTTTCTCTGAAATTCCATTTCCCGTTTTTTTCCCGTTAAAACATTCTGCCCTTGTTTTTTTGCATCAATTCTTAACATATTAAATTTTATTTCCTTGTTGTCTTTTGTTTTCATTTGTTGCTTAGTCCATTCTATTTTTTGGTTATACTTCCAGTTAACTCCCCACCCTCCTTGCTTTCCTTTGCTTTCTTGTTTTTTTTTTGCTTTCTTGTTTTTTTTCTGTTGCTTGTCTCTGTTGCTTGCATCTCCATTTCCAGCTTTTCTGCCATGCCCTGTATTTTTTTCAAAATGTCCTCAAATCCTCTATTCATGATGTATTTTATAGCTTGTAGTTCCAACACAATTTCTCTACAAATTCCACTCATCTTTGTTCTTATTTATTCCTTTTCTTATTTCAATTGTCCAACAATAAACCAAGCCTCACTTTTCAAGCTATAAGTCCAGCATCCAGGAATCTTTAAGTCCCAAACTTAATCAATCTATTTCTTTTAAGTAATCCAAGGGCAATACATTCATGAATTCCTCCACCAGTTAAGTTTTGTAGTGTAGTTTTCTGGGGTCCAAACCAAAGTCACTTCTCACAGAATTTAAAGTTGTTGTAGCTTTATATCTCCAAATTAATCAAACTGTTCCTCTGGGTTGTCTCAGGGATTTTCAAAAGCCTCATAAATCTATAAATTCATTCTTATATTGAAAGTTATTTAGTTATATTTCCAAATTTTGTTGTATGTTATGCCTTCCTTCCATCAGCAGGTGGTGCTCCGTTTCAATTTTAACTAGTTTTCTCCAATTTTAAAAATAACAATCCAAAATAAGGATGATATTGGCTTTTTAGGTATATGGTTCCAGCATTTAAAAATGCCTATTCAGTACTGTATATGTCCAATTTAAAGTTCCAATTTTCTATATTTTCCAAAAAATTTTACTTCTCTCCCCCCACACCCCGATTTTAAATTCTTCTCAAAATGCTTGTATTGCCACTTTAAAAATAACTGTGAGTTCCCTTTTTTCCTGGAAAGTCTTTTGGGTTAAGTTTTTTAAAAAGCAAATTCTTCTCAACCCAAATCCAGACACTCTTCACTATCTCCACTTCAGCACAACGCTTAGGTGTTCACTGCTGTCCCAACTTTGTGGTGGCCATTTTGACCAGCCTATTCTCTCCCTTGTGGCATAGAGGGAAAAAGCTCCGGTGTTCCTGCATGCTCTCCCAGGACTTCATGGAGTGCCCCTCCTTAGCTTCACTGTCCCTCCAAGGTAGTTTTTGGCTCTTTCTGGAGCCTATAAACAGTGAGAAACTAGGCAGCAATGGGGACTCCATTCTCTGCTTCTGGTCTCGTCTCAACGTCAGCCAGAAATCTGTAAAACTAATATCCCTTCAAAGACCATGCTGCTCTCTCTGATAATAAAAAGAACTTTCTTTGCTTCTCTAATGCCTATCTAGCTGCCACCAGGAGACATACATTTTCACTATCATTTTGATTAGAGTAATTGCCTGATGTATTGTCCTTAACTTATTAGTGGATGTACTTTGATCAGGGACTGCAGCATACATGCATATTTGAAAAAAAGTACATGTGTACATTATTTGGGGTAGATCCAAAGGTGCTCATTCAAAAGGAAATTTGACTTGTTTGGTTTTTTTTCCTTGAAAATGTTTTACTTCTTATCCAAGAAGCTTGATTTATTTCTTCAGAACTGAAGAAACTTCTTGGATGAGAAGCAAAATATTTCAAGGAAACACCCCCCCCCCCAAGAAAGTCCAGTGGTCTTTTGGAAGAGCACCTTTGGGACAACCATGACCTGAATGATTGAGAATCTCCATAGATATGTGGGATAGTGTTTATGCAGCATACAATGCAGGCACTTCTCACATAGAAGTCTCATCCCATATATTGAGAGCTGCTAAAATCATGAATTTGAGTGTGAGAGAGAGTTGAGAAACTGGGCCCAAACTAGAGATAAATAGTCAACCAGTTATAAACATTAATTTATTATAACCCACAAATGTATAAAAAGTATAATGGCAAATTTCAAAATCAAATCATTTAAAGAACTAAAGTTGAGTAGAATAAATCCACAAATGAGAAAATATAATAGCTTTGGTAATCTTGAAAATCTTGTTCAGTATCCCAACATTCTGTATCCATAAGACAGATATAGCTAGATGAAAAGGAAATCACTTTTTCTACACCCCCCCCCTCCACACATGCAGATCATCTTTTGTTTTTCATTAACTTTAGTGGTGCAGCAGAGTATGTTCCACTTCATAATTACACCATTTCTTTAGTCACTGCTGGTTTAATATAGCTTCTTCGGTAATGGTGAAGGGATATTAATGACCTTCCCAGTCTCTGAACAGCCAGTCTACACAGCAGGATCATCAGAATTACTAGGGGGGGAAAAGAAACAAAATGAAAAGCTATTTCATTGGATTACTTTCCCTTGCGTGTTGTCAGTGTCCATCGGATTCAGAGAGGTATGCTTCAGAAAAATACGATTAATGAATGAGCTAGAATGTTGATTCCCTTCCCTTCATCATATCCACTGGCAACCAAGAGAGTCTGTTTTTATTTAAAGTACCTGAAGAGACAACAGCAACAGCAATAATATATGTATCTTCCACAGCTGGTAAATTAATGATGGCTGGCTGGGGGAAAATTAACTTAACATAATCATGGCCACTAAAATTGTTGAGTGATTAGTCAAAGCCATTTGGTTAATTTATGCACATGAAAGAGGGTTCAGACAAGTGCTATTAGAGAGCAAATACTCGACAAGAGTCCATACTTAGAATAATTAGAGAAGACAGCTCTAATTTAATCAAGAAAATTGCAAAATTAAATTAAATGCTTGGGTATAGGGTGGAGTGTCCCTGCCTTGATAGTAGTATATCTAAAAAGGATTCTTAGAACTGTGGTTGATCACAAAATGAAGGTAAATTAGCTGTATTACATGGCTTGCTGTGAAGATGAATTACAGAATAACACACTTGGAAGGAACCTTGGAGGTCTTCTAGTCCAGGGGTCACCAACCTTTCGGACCTCAGGGACCATTAAATTCATAAGTTTAAATCCCATGTACTGCTAATATGATTTGCCTAATGACCAGCTGGGTGGGCATGGCTAGGTGATCATGTGACTGGGTGGGCATGGCCAACATGATGTCACTCATGTTGAGGGGACCTTGCCAGCTTCTACTCATCCCTCCCCTCCCAATCACTCTTCGCCTGCCTGCCTGGGCTCTTTAGGGCCCCAACAGGAAGCAGTTATTGGAGTTAAGCAGCCACCATGAGAAAGAGTTGGCCAAAACAGCTGGCTCAGTTCAAATTGGATCTGACCAAGAAGAAGGCTCAGCAGAAGCACCTCACTGAGGACTACGAGCATAGGCTTTTGAAACAAAGGGAAGACCTGCAAGGCCAGGTACCGGCACCTGGAGGCTGAGATGGTCAGCCAGTTCCAGGCCATTATGCAGTCCCAGTGGAACAAGCCCCTCCAGCTCTTTGCCACCAGCAGCACTTCTCTCCAGCCTTCACCCAAAGCCCTGCACCAGGAAGCTGAAGCAGACCCCAAGTCAGAATTTCTGCCCACTCTGTCCCACACAAAATGACTCCAAAGGGGGAGACTCTCTGCAGCAACACAAATGCTCATTGCACAAATTTGGCCCAGGACCCCTGATTTAGTGCAATATAAAAAATGCAAAAAAAAATTTCTGCGGACCACCAAAATTTTCTTATGGTCTGTGGATCACCAGTGGTCAATGGATCACCAGTTGGTGACTACTGTTCTAGTCTAGGGGTCTCCAACCCCAGTCCATGGACCAGCACCAGTCCATGGCATGCCAGAAATTGGGTCACACAAACAAGTGAAGCCCCATCCGTAGGATGCAGGGAGCATGCAAAACCAAACCACCTCCAGTCCATGAAAAAAAATCTTTTAATACTTGTTCTTAAGGCAGGAGTATTATAACACTCCAGTTTCTTCTTGAAAACCTCCAGTGATGGAGCACCCACAACTTCTTGAGGCAAGCCATTCCACATGGATATCTCCTTGATAAGTTTCCATATGCTACTTCTTGACCTGCCTTCAGGGTATGTAATAGAAACAACCTAAAATAACTGAGGGATTTTGTATGTTTAGGGTTGAAAAAAACTTACAGGGTAGAAAAATATATTACTTGATAATGTTAGGCATACAAATTGTTACCAATGGAGGTGGGCAAAGATAATGTGGAAACCTATATATTCTGTGGAGCTCTTTCCAGGGCAACTTGTTACAAAAAGCTATTAATGTACATAACCCATGACAACACTCACTTCCCTCCTCATCTTTGTCCATATATTGAATGAAAACTGTAATAATGACTGAGACTCTGAAAAGCCAGAAAATCTGTCAAATCTCCAAATTGCCTCCTTGTTAAATCCTATGCAATGAATCCATTCAAATATTCAGTTGAAGGAGTCACTATTATTGTGTGCTTTGAACCTGCTTCAGCTCAAGTCACTCTTTCAAAGATTTATATTGCGTTACTTCAAAAATATCTCCAATCTTATCTGATAGTGACTGCATTTTCTTTCTTTTTTAAAAAAATACAACATTGGGTTCCTCCATCCCTTTAAAAATGCATTCAACTGTAAGAAGGTAAAATTGCAAGAAGAGACTCAAACCTTTCATATTTTGAACTATCTTGCTTCTGCTTATTGCTAAGGTAGCAACGCTATTCCTTTCATTTTAATCAGCCAGTCTCTTCTGAAAATTGTACACAAGAGACTGTGTCTCCATCATTCAACACAAATGTAGGAAGTTTTAAGCCTGGGTTTAAAGATTTTCAAAGAGGTTTAATAATGTAGTAGGATATTTAATATATATTAATTAAACCAGCCGATGGTTAAAAAGAGCCCTGGTTGGGAGAGAATAAGCATTGAGAAGAAATATAAGTGCGATGTAATTAAGGGAAACCTGCTGAAACAAAGGAAGTACAATTACTTTTTTATTAACACATTCAACTTCAGTGCCATGCCAAGGAATGTAATTACTACTGAACTTGTAAGATATAGTTCAACACAGAAATACATATGAGTAAAAGAATAAAATGTAGAGGTGGATTTTGAAACAAGCTAGTACCCACACATATTTTAGAGGAACTGCTATCAATAGCAGTTGATTTTTTGATTTTCTGCTTTTTTGATTACTGTATGGTTATGGGATTGAAGTTCTATCATTTATATATGCATATGATGTCAACACATATGCAAAAAGGGTAAGAGTGTAGCTTAGATCCAGTAGTCATAACCAGCATGTTGTCTTTTTTAATTTTTCATTGCAGATACTCCTGTTTCTGTGAAAATGCTTGTCTTCTCTCCACTAGGTGATAAAAGCTTCACTTCTTTCATCATCATGAAGTGTGATCTGTAAACTAAGGGGTTCTTGGTGCTCTCTGAGCTTGATTGTTTTCTTGCAGATGTTTCATTACCCAAACTAGAAAACAACCAAGCACAGAGAGCATGAAGGACTCCTCATTTGAATCTTGAGCTATAAATATTCTCCTTTATTGATCTATAAACTATCACTGAAAACTTCATTTTGATTTCTGTGCATTGATTCAGTTATAGGAGCTTGTACATATACAAGTAGGAGGTATAGATGCATGATGCTGGGTTTGAATGCTACTATAACTTACAATGCCATAACCTGTCAATTTAAGCAATTACATTTGAAGGGCCCATGAGGGCCTAGAGGAAAATGAGCACTATGTAAAAATAACAAAGGAGACCTCCTGAACTGCAGAAAGAAATTGTCCAGATATCCACACCATTTCTTGAAAATGGCATCTAGCTGAAGAATTGGCTCTATTGGCCCATAAAAGCAGGGGCTTTGTTACATTCAACTGGACATAAATTTCCAAGAAATGACATTTATAAAAGCATGGGTTTGATAAGTCTATCTTTAATTCCCTCCTTCCCACCTGTCTTTCTGTAAAGAATAATGAAATTGTATTACTGCTTTAGAAGTACTTTGGTTGACATTTTACTACAATGGATGGGACCCGGCCATAGTCATTAGTTCCAAAGGACTTTCCCCTGAAAATAGTATTTGCCAAGACTCAGAAGCTTGGAGAAAAAAGCACACTAAATAAATATATAATTGAAAAGAAAGAGAGAGCTGCACAATATTTATGTAATTGCAAGGAGCTTGATGATATTAAATAGCATTAGCAAGCTCCCAAATCATAGATCAATGGTGGCTAACCTTTTTGGCTACTGTGCTGAAAATTGCACATGCACTCACATATGAATGCTCGCATGCCAGCACCCAGAAGGCAATGCAAAGAGCCCCTGTGCATATGTGTGCGATCCCCCTTACCTGCACTGCATGCTTCGCAGCTGATTTTTGGCCTGTTTGAGGCCTTTTGGGGGCCTCAAAAATGGGCCTGTTTCATCACTTCCTGTATTTCCAGAAACACAGGAAGTGATGAAATGGGCCTGTTTTTTGGCCTCCAAAAACGTTCCTCTTGGGAACGGATGGGGAAATGGATGCATGAACCACCCAGGGCTCCGCCTCAGATTATTTGTTCTTGGCGTGCCGTTATGGCCGCCCTTAATATTCTCTTTCCCGATGATTCTATCCAGTCTTCCTCAGACCCACCTTCCGCTGAACTCTGTCCTGTTGCTGCCTCGGCACCTCCACCCTACTCCACCCCACCCCTTGACTCTTCTCCGAACCCCTCTTCTCCGTTGCCTCCTTCCGCCGTGGCGACAGATCCTCCTGTCTGTAATGCCTTTCAATCGGCTTTGGCCGAAGGAAAGCTTTCTGTGGATGATCTTTCTTGTTTTCCTATGATTCTTCAAACCCCCGCTGCTGGGGGTAATCCTGTCCCTCATTATACCCCATTGGAGTAGACTTTGTTAAAGGAATTAAAAACTGCTGCTTCTAAGTATGGCATCGACTCCCCGTATACCCGCCAACTTTTAGCCAACATTTCTATGCATCACCTGGTTCTCGCTTCAGAGTGGAAAGCTATTGCTTCTATGCTTCTCTCTCCCGCTTCGCTTGCCACCTGGCACAATGAATTTCACCTCGGTATTAACGCTGCTGCTGCAGCCGGACTACCAGCAGGAGTTACTCTTGATCATCTCTTATGCCAAGGTACGGTGCAAAACCCCGCGCAAGAGATCACTATGGGAGCGGGGGGGTACCCGATTATGAGGGAAGCTGCGCTAAACGCCTTCAAGTGGCTCCCTAACACCTCGCAACCTACCCACTCCTTTACTTCTATCCTTCAAGGGCCCTCTGAACCCTATACCTCCTTTATTGATCGTCTCACAGATGCCATTAGCAGGCAGGTGGATAATATTGCTGCTCAGAGCGAACTTCTCATGCGTTTAGCCATTGCTAATGCTAATGTGGACTGTCAGAAAATTCTCAAGCCCCTTCAAGCCTTGCCAACTCAAAATCTTGCGGATTATATTCGCGCATGCCAGGAAGTAGGCACGGAATCTCACCGCACTGCGGCTTTAGCTTCAGTTCTTTCTTCTACTCTTGCTTTGTCCACCTCTCGCCTGAAGGGAAATTGCTATAATTGCGGGAAGCCTGGCCATTTTCATTCACAGTGTCATGCTCCAGGTGGCGGCGGCGCCCCTCGTGGGCGTGGCCAGCCCCCTGGTTCCAAACCAAAAACTGTGTGCCCGCGCTGCCACAATGGTTTCCATTGGGCCAGCCAGTGCCACACCAATCCCCGCCCGGCTCAGCAACAGCCGGAAAACTAGTTTCGGGGCCAACAGCTAGGCCCACTCCAAAGGCTGTACCTACTTCCTTGCCAGTCCTTCTATCCGAATCCATTGTCTATGAGGATCCTGGATCTGTCATCACCCTTCCTCTGACAGTAGCATTTCCTGTCCCTTCACAGCACCCTTTGCTGATCATTCCTAACTCCACCCTGACTATTGAAGGAGTGGTGGCAGCCCCGTTCCTCTATGATGATCAATCTTTAGCAAACTTTCCCTGGCCTGCATAGGGGACCGCCCCTTCTCAATGGCCAAGGGTTCTATTGTTGCCACTCTTGTCATTCTTCCTCCCCCTTCTGATTTGTTAGCTTTGGATCGCCCAGTGGAAGGAAATAAGCCCATGATGACCATCCAATTAAATGGTCGTCTCTTTACAGGGTTGGTTGATACAGGCGCAGACGTTTCCATCATCCGTACCTCTGAGTGGCCCCCTACCTGGCCAACCAAAGAAGCCCCCTCTGTCCGGGGAGTCGGCGGTGTTCAAACAGCAAAGGTCAGTTCTAAGTGGCTTTCTGCCACTTCTGCTGGCGTCTCCACTACTGCCTACATTCAACCTGTCATCCTTCCTCTTCACGTTAATCTGTGGGGACGGGACCTTCTCTCTCAATTTCATGCCACGCTAACCATTCCTTAGCCAATGGCAACTCTTACCCCTCTCAAACTTCAACTCAAATCTTCAACTCCAGTCTGGATTGATCAATGGCCACTACTTGTAGAAAAACGATTAGCCTTACAGGGTTTAGTCAAGGAACAACTTACTTTAGGTCACCTCGAACCATCACAAAGTCCTTATAATACCCCTGTCTTTGTCGTAAAAAAGAAATCAGGGAAATGGAGGCTTCTTCAGGATCTGAGGGCCATTAATGCCGTCCTCCAACCCATGGGGGCATTACAATGCGGTTTGCCTAATCCTAATATTATTCCTCATAATTATGACCTCATTATAATTGATCTGAAGGACTGTTTTTTCTCTATACCTTTGAATAAAAGTGATCACCTCTTGTTTGCATTTACGGTGCCAGAATATAACAATGCTAAACCTACCGCTAGATATCAGTGGAAGGTTTTACCTCAGGGCATGCTGAATAGCCCAACTATGTGCCAATATTATGTAGACCAGGTTCTCACCCCCTTTCGAGAGAGCCACCCCTCATTTTTAGTATATCATTACATGGATGACATCTTGATAGCAGCTGAAGGGCCAAAAGGCACCGTACAAAAAACTATTCCTGAACTCACACAGCAACTCACCGCTGCAGGACTTCATGTAGCGCCTGAGAAGATACAAGCCCATTATCCCTTCCAATATTTAGGCCATAAACTCTTATGATCTACCGCTTCACCAGATCTTCCTCTTATTAATCTTCCCCCTAGCCCCACACTGGTGCAACTCCAACAGTGTTTAGGTACTATCAATTGGGCCAGACCTTTCCTGTCCATCTCTACTAATGATCTTTCCCCATTATTTTCAGCTCTTATTGGCTGTCAACAGCCAGCCCAGAAAATTCCACTAACCAAAGAACAGAAAGATTGCCTAACCAAAATTAACCAGGCCTTAAGAGAACAGTGGGTTGACCGCATACACCCAGATGTACCCGTTTCTCTAGCCATCCTTCCAACATGTGCTCTTTTTACAGCCATATTATTACAAGTCGTCTCCTCCCGCAAGCGTATTACGATCATTGAATGGTTGCACTTACCGCACACCCCTCGTGCAACAATCACCACAAAACCCATGCAAATGCCCCTATTAATTCAAAAAGGCTGAACACATCTCAAAGCCCTCATGGGCATAGAACCCAGCACTGTATATGTTCCTCTCAAACTACATACTTGGGAACAGCTCTTTCAAAATTCAGAGGATCTCCAATACGCATTAGCTGATTGGGTTGGATCAGTATCGTGTTATTTGCCAGCTGATCCTCGCATTCAAATTATAAAGACCGTACCCATCACTTTTCCTTCACCCCTCTCCACACAACCTCTCTCTGAAGCTTTGACCACCTTTACTGATGGTTCCAAGACCATTGGTGCTTGTACTTGGCTGGAAGATGGCCAATGGCATTCCTGTCGTACAACTCTTCAGACCTCAGCCCAAAAAGCAGAATTAGCAGCCGTCATCTTAGCCTTGGAAAAATTTTCTCACATCCCAATCAATCTTATCTCTGACAGCTTGTCTGTCACTCAAGTAGTACTTCACATATATGGCTCTTATCTTTCCCCCTCCATGGAGACTTCCCTTTTAAAACTGTTCTCTTGCTTACAGCAGCTCATTACTGCTCGTCAACATCCTTTTTTTATTGCTCACATTCGGAGCCACCAGCACCTTCCGGGATACCTCTCCGAGGGAAATGTCAGAGCCGATACTGCTTGCCAACAGGTTTTTGCTGCTCAAGCACAACCTGCCCCCTTAACGGCAGGAGAAAGCCATGCTTATTTTCACCAAAATAAAAAGGCTCTGGTCAAACAATTTGGCATTACCTTGGCTGAAGCAATTGCCATCATCCAACAATGCCCCACATGCAGTCTCCAAGCGAAAGCTATCCCTCAAGGGGTTAACCCCAGGGGACTTCAGGCATGCGATACGTGGCAAATGGATGTCACTCAGTACCCTCCTTTTGCCCCATGGAAATATCTTCATGTTACCATTGATACTTGTTGGGTATATGGATACACCAACCAGGTTTGGGTTGAATAAATATGTAAACCTAGGATTAAGTGTATTGTAGCTTTAAGCAAGAAACTGCAATGTCATTGTGGGTGCGGTTGCAGGCAGTAATAAAGGTAGGAAGGGAAACGTAATAGACCCCGGCTTCTGGATGCACCTGGTTCTGTTCCTGGTCTGCTGACTGCTGTGCTGGAACGTCTATCTGCTTACTTTTGGAGGCTACTGTGCCAGATACCATTTCAACTGAACACAAGGACTGTTTGTTTAGTGAGTTGAGGATTCAGCGTTGTCCTTGAGAGGAAGGTATCGTAAGGAGAAGATATACAAGCAGATAAGAACATTGTACTGACTGTTAATGGACTTGATAACTGGATGGATATACTGGATAATGATATATGGACTGAATGACACTTCTTAATCTCTGTGTGAATTAAATAACTATTTTAAAACCACAAACAGTGTTTTTGTCTCCAGTGTGTGTATACTCTTGGGCCCACTCTCTCTCTCATTTGCCTGCCTGGCTTGACTGCTGCTGCATACTCTGCTTGGGGGTTTATCCCCAAACACTAACATTGGTTATGGGCCCAGCAGAGTGCACAGTTTAACTAACCAGGTTATAGCAGTGAGAGTTTTTTTGGGGGTGAGTTGCACATTACTGTAAGAACAAACTGTTTGTTAAATAGTTATTTTTCACAAGAGCAATGGCACAAGTAAATTTGCCACATCTGTCCATGATATCCAGACTAGATGGAACAAACTATGTTTCATGGTCAATGAAGTGTAGTTTACTGCTACGAAGAGAAGGTTTGTGGGACATAATTACAAACCCACCAGATGTATCAAACTTAAATCCTAACGATGAAGAGGATTATAAACTCATACAAGATTATGAAAGAAAGAATGAGCAGGCTTTGTGCATCATAGGTCTCACCCTGTCTGACTAGCAACTCATTCATATCCGTGGAGTGGAAAATGCTGCAGACTGCTGGGAGAATCTCAAAAGGATTTATGTTCGAGACAGTGTAGGAGCTCATATCAATCTTACACGGAAGCTGTTTAGAACACATCTTGAGAGCAATGGAGACATGTTAACTCATTTAAACTGTATGAAAAGCATTTTTCAAGAATTACAAGAAAAAGAGCTTATATTTAATGAGTTGCAACAAGTATACATTATACTGTCTTCTTTGGATCGAAGCTATGATGATTTTGTGACTGCATTAGAGGTATTGCCAAAAGACAGTTTATCAGTAACTGAGATAACTGGTAGGCTATTGGAAGAAGCCAGAAGAAGGAGTGAACGTGACCAGCTGAGAGAAGATAAGCCTAATGAAGAGAAATTATCTTCAAAGCCTGAAAGAAACCAGCTATGCAAGGTAAAGCACCCGGAGGAAGAGAAGTTATCTTCAACGGCATACACAATTAAAAAGTGTTTTAATTGTGGAGGCAGAGGACATTTGGCAAGATTCTGCAGAAAAAGAAAAAGCCAGAATTTAAAGAAGCCAAAGAAATCCTTTGAACTGGCCACATACAGCAACTGTGATATGAAGAATGATATATAGGTGGTGGACAGTGGAGCATCCCACTGCATCACGAGAGATAAGACAAAGTTTATAAAAATGTCTACAAGCTCTCAGCATATATCACTCGCTAACGGTTGGCATCTCAAGGCCAAGGGTGAAGGTATTGCATATTGTTCATGTTTAAAACAGAATATAAACATGTTGTATGTACCACAGTTAAAAATGAACTTACTTTCTGTAAGAGAATTGGATAAACTAGGATATGTGGTTACATTTAAGAATAATAAGTGCATACTGGAAAGGGATAACAAAAAGGTAACTGCAGCTTTAAATGGAGCTTTATATGTCTTACGTGATAGTAAGAAAGGGGAGGCACAGACTGTATTTAATAATGTCAAGCCTCATAATGATTGTATCCATTTCTTGCATAGGCGTTTGGGGCATGTAAATTTTAAAATGCTAAAACGTACAGTAGAGTTATCTGAAGGAATAAGGTTGAAACCCTGTGATAAGTATTTGCGTTGTAATGTCTGTTGTGAAGATAAGAGTAAAATATTGCCTGCAAATAGGCTAAATGGTTTTAAAACTAAAGAACCTTTAGAAGTTGTATTTGCAGACATTATAGGTCCAAAGAAACCCAGTATGGGGGATGCTCGATATATACTGAGCATTATGGACCATTACTCTAGATATGGGTTTTGCTATTTAATGAAAAGCAAAACTGAAACATATCAACATTTCTTCAACTGGTTAAAGTTTGCTGAAAGAAAAACCAAATGGCAACTGATAACCTTGGTGACAGATAATGGCATGGAATTTGTTAATAGCAAATTCCAGGATAGATTAAAGGCAGCTGGTATAGAGCATAAGAAATCTGCACCATACAGACCTCAACACAACGCATTTATAGAAAGAAGAGGCCAAACACTACAGGCAATGGTTAGAACAATGTTAACTGATTCTGGATTACCTGATTCTTTGTGGGGGGAGGCTGCAATGTGTGCTAATAACTTATTGAACAACGTGGTTAACTCAACTACTGGTGAAATCCCATTCACCATGTGGCATGGCAGGAAGCCTGATTTGAGTTACCTGCACACATTTGGTGCACCAGCATGGGTGCATATCCCTACACAACTCAGGCGTAAAGGGCAACACAGAGCTAAACAATTTTTCTTTGTTGGTTACCAAGCTAACCATAGGGCATATAGATTTTGGGAGAAAGGCACATCTAAAGTGTTATGTAGTGCCAATGCCCAATTTCTAGAGCACGTAGGATGGGATAAGTTAGAACAGGATAACAATAACGAGGTGATTATTGAATCCTATAGAAATCCCATTAAGTATCCCTGTAACTTTAAAAATAAAGTAAAAAGTGAAGTACAGGAAGAGATTGTGCCCATAGAAGAAGTAAAGGAAGAAATAGCTCAGCAAGATGAGGAAAAGGACCAGGTAGTAACACAAAGAAGTCCTCATACAAGCCCTGTAATTCCCAGAAGAACTACACGTATATCTAGACCGCCTGATAAATACCAGGCTAACACAGTGTGCCAGGTAAATAGAGTTCCATCTACTGTGGATGAGATTAAAAGGTATCCTTCTAAAGAGAAAGAAAATTGGTATGCAGCTATCAATAAAGAATTGAAGTCTTTGAAGGATATGAAAGTGTATGAAAACGTGAGATTACCTAGTAATGAAAAACCCATTGGCTGCAAATGGATTTTTAAAATAAAAACAGACAAGGATGGAAACACAATCCATAAGGCAAGACTAGTAGCCCAAGGCTTTAGACAAAGTGCAAAAGACTATGATGAAGTATTTGCACCTAGTCTGAAAGCAGCAACTTTAAGGGCAGCATTAGTGTGGGCAGCAAGCAAGCAATATATAGTTAACCATTTAGATGTGGAAACTGCTTACTTGCACGCTCCACTAAGACATACTGTATATATGAAAAAGCCTAGTGGATTGAAAGGAGACAATAATAATGATTGTTGGTTATTAAAGAAGAGCCTTTATGGTCTTAAACAATCGGGCTACGAATGGAACCAGTATATTGTGAAGGAACTGACCAATATAGGGTTTAAAGCTGGTTTAGCCGACCCATGTCTATTTAAGAGAGAAAAGAATGGGAAAGTATCATTATTATTGTTGTTTACTGATGATATTGCTCTGATAACTAAGACTAATGATGAAGCAAATGAAATAATTGCATCATTAGCCAAGAAAATAAAAATCAAGCAATTAGGGGAGATAAAGAGATATCTAGGTTTGAATATATTGAAAACACAGAAAGGTTTTAGGATATCTCAAGAAGATAAGATATCTAAATTGCTGATAGATTATAAGATGGAACTTTGTAAGCCTGCAAAGACTCCAATGAGTCAGGATATTTGCAAAATGGATACTCAAAGTCCCAAATGTGATAAGGCATTATATCAATCTTTGATTGGTAGCTTATCATATATTAGCAATTGGTCAAGGCCAGATATTGCTTTTAGTATTAATCAGCTGGCACGACACAATAATGATCCGCTTCAATGTCACTGGATAGCATTGAGAAGAATCCTAAGATATCTTAAGGGAACATTACACTATGCACTGTATTTAGAACCAAAGGGTGATCTCATATTGAGTGCTTATTCAGATGCTAGTTTTGCAGCAGAAAGAGATACTAGAAAGTCGACTTCAGGAACAGCCATAATGCTGGGTAAGACATTAATAGGCTGGAAGTCAATAAGGCAACAGCATATAAGTTTGTCTACTATGGAGGCAGAATTCTCCTGTTTATCTTTATTGTGTACTGAGTTAATTATGTACCAACAAATGTTGAAGGATATGGGTATAACTGTACATTACCCTGTAGTTGTACATGAAGATAGTCAGGCAGCAATTCAAATGGCCACTAATATTGCAGTTAAAACGAGAAGTAAACATACAGATTTGAGGTATCTTAATGTAAGACAGTCTGTACAGAGTAAATTGATACAGCTGGAGTACTGCATGTCGGAGGACAATGTAGCTGATCATTTTACTAAAGCCCAAGGTGCTATTAAGCATCTAGAGAGTTGTGAAAAATATGGGTTTAGAATGTAAAGGTTACATATTTATGTCACCCAAAAGGGGAGAATGTTGGGTATATGGATACACCAACCAGGTTTGGGTTGAATAAATATGTAAACCTAGGATTAAGTGTATTGTAGCTTTAAGCAAGAAACTGCAATGTCATTGTGGGTGCGGTTGCAGGCAGTAATATAGGTAGGAAGGGAAACGTAATAGACCCCGGCTTCTGGATGCACCTGGTTCTGTTCCTGGTCTGCTGCCTGCTGTGCTGGAACGTCTATCTGCTTACTTTTGGAGGCTACTGTGCCAGATACCATTTCAACTGAACACAAGGACTGTTTGTTTAGTGAGTTGAGGATTCAGCGTTGTCCTTGAGAGGAAGGTATCATAAGGAGAAGATATACAAGCAGATAAGAACATTGTACTGACTGTTAATGGACTTGATAACTGGATGGATATACTGGATAATGATATATGGACTGAATGACACTTCTTAATCTCTGTGTGAATTAAATAACTATTTTAAAACCACAAACAGTGTTTTTGTCTCCAGTGTGTGTATACTCTTGGGCCCACTCTCTCTCTCATTTGCCTGCCTGGCTTGACTGCTGCTGCATACTCTGCTTGGGGGTTTATCCCCAAACACTAGCAATACTTATTTAGGATTCATATTGGCCACGCCCCAAAGGGGCGAAAATGCAAAACAAGTAATCAACCACTGTATTCAAACCTTTTCAGTGTTGGGATGTCCAAAAATACTAAAAACGGATAATGGACCTGCCTACACAAGCTCTGCCTTTTCGGAGTTTTGTCATCATTGGTCCATTAACCACAAATTTGGAATCCCTTTCAATAGCCAAGGTCAAGCTATTGTAGAAAGGGCAAACCAAACGCTTAAACTAGCCCTTGATCGGTACATGGGGTCAAAAGGGATTAGCCCCCCCCCAACCTCCCGACACTGCAAAATCTGTTAAACGTCTGTTTGTATACTCTTAATTTCCTTAACCTCACTGGAAACCCTCCCTTGTCTGCTATGTCTCGTCATTTCACTAAACCCTCTCTCCCCACTGCAAGACCACTTGTCTATTACAGGTAACTCCCAGATCCAGCTTGGAAGGGTCCTGCTGAACTTATCACCTGGGGGCGAGGCTACGCTGCAATTCAGTTACCTGAAAAAGTTCTCTGGATTCCTGGTCGCTGTGTGCGCCCTTGCCACACCTCCCCACCTGATCAGCCACAACCCAACATAGACCCTCTGGATCTCCACTGGTTGAAGCTCCATGATGAATAACTGCCTCCTCTTCTTCACTGCATTATTTTCTTCCTTTTTCCTACAAACGTTGCCTGCAAACCCCCTCAATCTACACCAGCCAGTGAAACAAACTTGGACAATATATGATGCCTACGATCATGTCTTATTTTCCATCAGCAACACCACTCACCCATACACCTGGTGGCCTACCCTCAAAGCTGACGTCGGACAGATATTGGTAGGCCTCACCGCCTACACCAGCATGACCGAGATACCCACACCTTCTCCGGGATTCGTCCATCGCTATCGATTTTATATTTGCCCCGGACATAAGCAGACTCGCGAGAATATTCGCGTTTGCGGAGGCCCCGCAGACGCCTTCTGTGCCGCTTGGTCATGTCTCTCCACCGGTTCTATCTCCTGGTCGCCACCGATCAAAGACTATTATATCTTTGCCTTCCAAAGTGGTTCTTGGCATCAAGCCATTTGCCCCTCAGGGGGCACATGGACTCCATGTAATCCCATGTATATTTTGTTTTCAGCGGGAGGGAAAAGGCTGACTACACGGTGGGAGGCAGGTCTTACCTGGGGAATCTGGAACTATGCTGATGGGTACGACTATGGCAATACCTTTACCATAAAACTCGTCATTGAGCGGCCCGCTATCCAAGTAGGTCCCAATAGAAACATATCCCTGGTAGAATATCGTCCAGGCCATACAGTTCCTCAACCTTTGCTACGGTTGATAAACTCTAGTTACCTCCTCCTCAATGCCAGCAACCCTGCAATTACCAATGATTGTTGGCTGTGTCTCAACGCAGGCCCCCCTTACTATGAGGCCGTCGGTAGCACCACCAATTTCACTGCCCAAAACTCACCTTCATCTTGTCGTTGGTCACAAGGTACTCAAACCATTGGTAACATTATAGGGACAGGATACTGCCTGGGAAATGTACCTAACACCACAAGTCATCATTGTAATCAGACTTACTTATGGCTCAATGGTACTTCAAGAGCACTTTGGAATACCGGTGGGAATTTCACTACTGTTTTTCAGAACTTGTATTTTGTTCTGGACAACAATTCATGCTGGGCCTGTGACACTGGCCTCACCGCTTGTGCTCACGGCCCCACCATCACTCAAAGGAATGGTTACTGTGTTCTCGTTTCGATAGTCCCAAAAATAACTTACCACTCCGGCCAAACCTTTCTGCAGTATAACACCAATTTTGCTCATCCTAAGAGAGAGGTAGTCACCACCCTTACCCTTGCTGTATTACTAGGACTAGGAGCTACAGGTGCTGCTACGGGAATTGCCGATCTAGCAGTTAGTAATAATCAATACCAAACTTTGCGTGCTGATATAGACAAAGATCTCGAACTTCTCGAACAGTCTATTTCTCACCTTAAAACATCTCTTACATCCTTATCAGAAGTTGTTTTGCAGAATCGAAGGGGCCTTGATCTGTTGTTTTTAAAAGAAGGAGGGCTATGTGTAGCATTAAAAGAAGAATGTTGTTTCTATGCCGATCATACCGGCTTAGTACAAGATTCATTAGATAAACTAAAAGAGCGGCTGGAAATACGCAAAAGGGAAAGGGAAGCAGGTAACTCTTGGTACCATAATATGTTTAATTTCTCCCCATGGCTCACAACACTTCTTTCTTCAATTGCTGGACCATTAATATTGCTCCTATTGCTGTGCGCCATGGGCCCTTGTGTATTTGGGAAAATAATGCAATTCCTCAAAAAACGACTGGCCATTATTGATACTGAGATTACCAACATAAACATGCTTGTAAGAATAAGGTCCGAGATCAACACTCCAGCAGAAAAAAGGTCTCTACTGGCATTCACTTCAGATTCGGAGGAGAACGAAGATGAATACCCAGAAAAAGGAGACGGCCCTCGCATTCTAATATGCCGGCAGGACTTGGACTCGGAGGAGGACTAGATCTTGCAGCATAAGGATAGAGAGGTCTCAAAATAATAAAAACAGAGGAGATGTTGCAATATCATGACACATCAGTAGGAAGTCACGTACACAGAAAACCCAATACACATACAATACACATATAGGGCGACATTGTGGAACAGCAATGTGCAAAGCGTGAATTGGCTATAGCATAAGGTGTAGCCATATATGGCAATATTCCCTATTCCTGTGTAACTTCCTCATGTGTAACATAATCACCCCGCTGCTTGCTGCATAATAAAAGAGAGGTGCGTAGTACCATCTGGACTTCCTCTCACCAAAAGAAACCTTTGTGTCGCTGTCATCTTTGCCGCTAAGAGGAGCCTGCCCGGACAGTCTGCCCAGGTGCAGGTCATCAGCTGACTAATTCATCCCGGTAGTGGGACCCACAACGCATCAGTTCTCTTACAATTTGTTTGCTTATTTTAACTTTTATTTTTGGTCTGTCTTTTACAGTTATGTTTTTGGTGGGTTGAGCTATAGTTTCTTTTTGCATGAAGATGGATGCAAAGAATGAGTTAAGCAGTTCTGCTTTCTCTCTGTTCCCTGTTACTTCCTTGCCATCTTCTCTCTTTAGTGGACCAACTGTTTCCTTGATTTTTTTCTTGTTATTTATATGTTGGAAGAAACTTTTTTTTTTATTATCTTTGACTTTTGTTGCAAGTCTTTGTTCGTTCTGAACCTTTGCTATCCTGACTTTGTCTTTGCAGTTTCTGGCTATCTTCTGATATTCCACCTTAGTCCTTCTTTCCATTTTTTATACTTGTCCTTTTTTTCTTTCAATTTGCCAGAGAGATCTTTGTGCAGCCATGCTGGTTTCTTCTTGGATTTCTTGTTTTTCTTAGTGGTATTGTGCTGGTTTGGGCTTCTATGATCATACTTTTTAGAGTTTCCGAAGATTCTTGAGTTGTTTTCCCCTTTAGGATTTTCATCCATGGAATCTTTCCCAAGTTTTCTCTGAGTTTATTGAAATCAGCTCTTTTACAATCCAAGATTCTGGCATCATTATGTTCTGTTGCTTGTGTTTGTGTTATGTTGAATTCCAGTATGATATGGTCACTCTCACCCAAGGTTCTTGCAGTTTCAATTCCCCCTATCACTTCTTCGCTGTTTGTAAGAATTAAGTCCAGTATGGCTGTCCCTCTAGTTTCACCCTCTACCTTTTTGACAACAAAGTTGTCGGCTAGGTTGGTTAGGAACTTATTTGATTTCTCACTTGATGCAGAATTAGTTTTCCAATTGATATCAGGATAATTGAAGTCTCCCATTACTATCATTGTATGTTTCCTGCATATGTTTGTCAGTTGGCTGGCAAAAAGGACATCTATATTTTCTGCTTGATTGGGTGGCCTATAATATACACCTGTGGCCATGTCATTCTTTTTTTCTTTTATATGTCATTTCTTTTTTCTTTTCCCATTGCATTCTAGGAGGTTTTCATCTTTGGTTTCATGCATTTCTGTAGCAATATAGTGGTCCTTTACATACAGTGCAACTCCACCTCCTCTTTTATGGGGTCTGGTTTTTTTGAATAGTTTGTATCCTTCTACCAGTATGTTCCAGTCATGGGTTTCATCCCACCAAGTTTCTGTTATTCCAACTATATCATATTTACCTTCATGCATTCGTAGTTCGAGTTCACCCTGTTTGTTCCCCAGACTTTGTACATTTGTATATAGGCACTTGAGATCTTTATGTCTGACACTGTGTTTACTGTCTACATAACCTGTGTTGTGCCTGCCTGCCCTGACTTTTTTGCCACCTGTTTGATTAGTGCACATGGTATGGCACTCACTATTAAATGCTTGGTTTTGGTTGGCATCAAGTTTGATAATCTTACTTGCACAAACATCTATTTTGCATGCATTGGTATCCTTATTAGTTTTAGGTTGCTGGGGACAGAAATGTTCTGAATCCATTAATTCTCTGTCCCTGCTGTTCAGTTTAAATGTTTATCCAGGAAATCTGTGAATTTAATGCCAAGTAACTCAGTCCCTTTCTTTGATGGATGCAAACCATATCTTTTGTACAGCTTTTCATTGGACCAGCTGCAGGAATCATGACTAATAAAACCAAAGCCTTCCCTTTTACACCACTCCTTTAGCCACACATTAAACTCTGCTACACGCTGCCCTTTCCCTTTTTGTTCCTTGTATAATGATAGAACCTCTGAAAAGATAAGCTTACAGCCCATATTATTAAATTCATACCCCAAGCTCTGGAAGTCTTTCTGAACAGAAAGTAAATCCTTCTGGGACAGATCATTTGTACCAAGATGTATAATAGCATCAACATTACAGTCCTTGCTGGCATTCTTGACTATCTTAAGAATACGCCTCTTGTCTCTGCTGGCAGTAGCACCTAGGAGACACCTGACATCTTAGAAAACCTCAGTATCCTTTCCAAAATTTACATCCCTTACAACTGAGTCCCCAACCAGAAGGTGGCTTCTCTTTTTGGATGTCTTGCTCTTCTTGTGTGACTGGTCCGTAATACCTGATTCACACTTTCTCCTTTCCAAAGTAAGTTCTTCTTCTAGGACCATGATCCCCAGCTTACTTGAGTTATCATTATCACAACTACCTTGACCTGTCACTTTAGTGTCCCTATTAAGGTCAGCAAGGGCACTGTATCTGTTATGCTGGGACACAGCAAAAGCTTTGTGAGTTTGTTCCAGAGCTCTCACCCTGCCAAATCCCACGGTTGTTCATACTGCCCTTTTCCTGTAGGATCTTTGTGGTAGTGGGGGCTGGTAGCATGGTAGCTCGATAGATGGCTGGATTGGGCACCTAATTTCTGCTTGGAGAGCATAGATTAGAGATTCTCGATAGGTAATCTGTCCATGCAGGCTGGTAATTTTTTTACAAAGAGGACAGTATCCAAATTTGAAAAGAGTACTGCGAAAGACAGCTGAAAAGCAAGTATTACACTGAACTGAGCCAGTCATTTTGAAATAATATAAAATCACTGTCTCAAGCGCACTAACCCTAAATGTACTATTGATATTTTGGTTTATAGTTATATGATTCACGTGCTGTTAGGTGTGTGGGCTGCTATCTTTCTCCTTTGTATTCACCCTCTGCCTCTGTACAAGCAGCCAGCAGCTCCTCCCACAGCCTCTGGGAATTTGAAATGCAACGGAAGCAATTCAAACTGCCTCTTTCTTTTCTACTCACCCTCTGCTTCCTTCACAAGCAGCCAGCAGCTCCTCCCACAACCTCCGGGAATTTGAAATGCAATGGAAGCAATTCAAACTGCCTCTTTCTTTTCTACTCACCCTCTGCTTCCTTCACAAGCAACCGGCAGCTCTTCCCACAACCTCCGGGAATTTGAAATGCATCTGACATTGGGTATCCCTTCCACTGGACTAAGAACTGAAGTTTCCCCTTGTACAATCTAGAGTCCATGACCTTTGTAACGTAGTGTTTCTCCACTTCTTCTTCAACTGAACTTGGAGCTATTCTTGCTACTGGCTTTAGCTCTGACCCTCCACTGGCTTAAGCAGACCGCAGTGGAACACTGGTCCCACTTTTCCCAGTAGGAATGAAAACTGTTACACCGCTGTACCTGGGTCTATGATTTTCACCTTGGTAGATGCCGGTTGCTGCCAGCATCCTAGGTATCTTCTTAAAATGTATGATATTCTGAATAGAGCAATTTTTTTGCAGTTCCACTGGTGTTATTGCAGGAAGTTGCAATTTCTTGATGCATTTTATAAAATTCTTGGACATTATTATTATTTATCATCGCACAGTAAGCCAGCTGTTCAGTTTGGGTTTTGCATTTCTGTCTACCTATCGAGTCCTTACCAAGGATCTGAGATAAGCAAATCTGGATGTTTGACAGTGTTAGAGATATTGTCGCAGGACGGAAGCTATTTCAAATAAAGCTGCTTTCTGCAATTGACTGATGGAAAATTTGTCAATGCCAATGGTATTTAAGTGGTGAGCCATTGCTTTGGGACTGCACCCAAGGCACCTATTACTATTGGTATTACCCTTGCTTGCCTTTGCCATAGTCGTTCTATTTCTATTTGTAGGTCTTTGTATTTTGTTATCTTCTCCAATTCTTTCTCTTCTATTCTGCTGCTGTTCTGACCAAGGCTTCCTGAGACAGTAAAAATCACATGCTGTTCCATCTAGATTTCCTTTTTTGTCCTTTCCATAAAAGTGTTATTGGATTCTGATCTGCCCAAGTACTTGCTTCTATTTCAATGTCTTGTATGTTAGAAAGCAATTCTGTTGACATCCATATCATATCTATTCTAGACCACGATGCATGTGCATTTGAATAGTATATTGTTTATTTTCTGCATTTCTCTCTCTCCATCATTACAGAACCTCTTGGACACGATGAAAGCTTATACAAGAGGTTTGATAATGGACTATACAAGGAAAAGAAATATAAAACAGAAAAAAATCCTTAAAATATTGGAAGATGACTACATGAAGTTGGAAAACGAACTACAGAAATTTCCACAAAAAAAGGACATTAAAATTAAAATGGACATAACTAAGCATAAAATGGGGCTAATGGAAAAAGAAGAAATAGTACAAAAAATGGCTAAGCAGAACTATTTTGAAGACCAAAATAAACCAGGCAGATGGCTAGCATATAAATTGAGAAAGGAAAGAGATTCGAGAAGAAATCAATTGATAAACGAACAAGGATATGTATGCTATGGAAATGCGGAGAAAAAAAAATCATTCAAGATTACTATGGAAAACTGTACCATCAAGAGAATGTTCAGGAAGAAAGAATTCAAAAATACTTACAGGAAGCAAATTTGCCCCAGATACCCAAGGATATTAAAACAATGTTAGAAAGTAATATAACAATGATGGAATTAACAGAAGCTTTAAAAAAGCAAAACATTGGGAAAGCACCAGGTCCGGATGGTTTGCCAGTGGAATTTTTTAAGACATTCCAGGAAACATTGAATCTTCACTTATTAGAAATTATGAATGAAGTTATGAGAAAGAAGAGAATACCCAAAACATGGTCAGAAGCATATATAACACTTGTACTGAAGGAGGACACAGACCCACAGCAAGTTAAAAATTACAGACCTATATCACTATTAAATTCAGATTATAAAATTTTTGCTTCAATTCTGGCAGAAAGACTGAAAAGATATTTAAACAATTTTATTCATCCTGATCAAAATGGATTTCTGCCGAAGAGACAGATTAAAGACAATATGAGAGTAATCTTGGACACTTTGGAATACTACGAGGCACACCCTGAAAAACAAATGGCCTTGATATTTTTAGATGCACAAAAAGTCTTTGATAATGTGAATTGGCATTTTATGCTGTTACAATTGGACCAAATGGGCTTTGGTAAAAAATTTACTCAAGCCATAGAAACGATATATCATAAACAAACTGCAAAGGTTATGATAAATGGAGAGTTAACAGACTTTATAGATATAAGAAAAGGGACCAGACTAGGCTGTCCACTGTTGCCTCTGTTGTTTGTGTTAACACTGGAAGTGCTGAATAGGAACATCAGAGAAGAAAAAGAAATAAAAGGAATGAAAATTAAAAAAGAAGAGTATAAATTACAAGCTTTTGCAGATGACCTGGTATTTATAATAGAGGATCCATTGGAGTCAGCACCTAAACTGATAGAAAAGATAGAAGAGTATGGGAAAGTAGCAGGTTTGAAAATAAATGAAGATAAAACAAAGATTTTTGCAAAGAACATGTTAGTAAGACGAAAGAAAGAACTGGAGGAAGTTTTGGGGATCCAGGTCACAAACAAGGTTAAATATTTAGGGATACATATAACACCAAGATGTAGCACACTTAAGGAGAACAATTATCTCAAACTTAAACAACAGATTGTGACAGATTTGATAAAATGGGAAAATTTACAATTATCACTGATTGGGAGAATATCTACAATTAAGATGAATGTATTGCCCAGAATCTTATACTTATTCCAGACAATTCCAATCAGATTAGGGAAAGAATTTTTTGAAGATTTAAACAAAATAGTGCTAAAATACATTTGGCAGGGGAAGAAAGCGAGAATAAAACTTAAATTGTTACAAGATGCAAGAATAAGAGGAGGATTTGCTTTGCCCAATTGGGAATTATACTACCAAGCGATAAGTCTGATGTGGGTGGATAACATTAAGCAATACTAGACTTTTGAATTTAGAAGGACATGACTTGCTGTTAGGGTGGCATGCCTTCCTCTGGTATAAGGGAATTAAAATGCAGGGGTATTTTAGAAGACATTATATTCGAGAAGCATTGTTTCTAAACTGGGAGAAGATAAAAAAGCAATATTATTTAAAAATTCCACTATGGTTATCTACTATTGAAGCTTTTTCCTATCTAATAATATCTAAAAAGGAACAAACAGTTAGATATGGTGAGATATTGAATGAAAAGAGTGAACTTAAATCTTAAACTTAGAGTAATATAGGCCTCATCCCACATTAATGGGGCATTTAGTCAATGCCCCATTATATACCTCCAACATTAACAATTCCACTGATTCATAGATGGTCTTGTATAATTCCCCCGGAAGACCATCTGGCCCCAGAGTTTTCTTGCTTCTCTGTTTTTGTACTGCCTCTTTCAGTTCTATCAGAGTTATTTCCTTGTTCAACATTTCTCTTTTCTATTTGGATATTGGATCTGTCTCTTTTAGATACTGATATATATTCTCATCTCCTGTCTATACAACCCCTCAAAGTATTTTTGTGTAATACTTTTTTCCCTTCCATACAATTTTGAAGGCTCCCATTCTCATCCTGCAATTGTATTAATCTTTTCTCTTTTTCTTTTTTAAATTTGTATGACAACCATCTCCCCGGTTTGTTAGAATGTTTGAAAAAGTTTTGTTTCACAAATTTTAAGTTTTGTGCCCTTTCTTCCTGCGTCAGTAAATTTAATTTGTGTCTGACTGGAGCCCTTTCTCCCTTAATTTTATCATTTTGTGGTTCTTTTTGTAATGCAGATTCCAATTTTTTGAGATCTTCCTGTTACAGATTTTGTTTTCATTTTTCCTTGTTTCTTCTAGCAATATATGCTATCATCACTCCTTATAAATAGGCTTTAGTGGTATCCCACAGATTCTGCAATGTTGTTTGCTGTTTCATATTCTCCTTCAGAAATAATTCCAATTCTTTTCTTATCATTTGGATGTATTCTTTTTCGTACAAAATCTGTGGATTCAATGTCCATCTCCTTCTTTTCTTTTGGCCTTTCCAGATTATTTTTTTAAAACAAGTTTTTTATTTTTCTTATCTACAAACACCATCATGTTAACAGGGTGACACCTGGGTGTCTTACATTTTAAAACAAATATGACAGTATTTCCATAATTAATACATTTAACAATGTTATAAAATTTAACCTCAATATACAGTTTTTCTCTTTAATTATTCACTATTTCAATGAGTTATTTTGTATCAATCTTCAAATTCTAGATATCTCTTTTTACTACCAATAATATATCATTAATCATATTTAGTGCTTAACAGATTTATATTATCCAACATTTATCCCCTTTTAATGTTAATTATGCCATTGTTATATTTTAACACAAGTCCTTCTCTAATCTTTTTTCAGTACATAAGTCATATTTTCCATCTTGTATTCATTTGACAAATTATACATTCTAATAACAATATATATATATTTTATCTATTACTATACCTTCTATATATAGTATATAAATTTTCCCCTTCAAATTCCACATGAATTCTTTCTCACATAATTCATATTAATTTATATATATATATATATCCCATTAGCAATTCCATATCTTTAATAATAATCTTATAATAAATGCATAATTTCATATTTATTCCAATTAATATATTCAGGCTTATGTTTCTTTAACTGTCTTATTTAACTAAGTTAACTTAGTTAACTTTCTTTAACATTTACATGTCTTTAGTAATAAGTATTGATTCCCCATTTTTCCCATTTTATCAAAATTAATCACTTAACTCTTATCTAACTCCTATAATACCTCTTCATGTGGAATCGCTATCCTTTCTCTCTTTAACCATCGTCTCTTGCTCTCCTTGCAATATTTATTAATGTTTTCTTACTTTGACTCCCATTTTCTATCATTTTTTGCCTCCCATTTTCTATCATTTTTTGACCCTTTCTCTTGCTCATTCCTCTTTTTTCTTTTATATTCCTCTGCTTCTCTTCCCATTTATTTAATTTTGCCCCTGTCCTCTCAAAAACCTCTCTCTGAATTTTCCTTCTTTGTTGCCTAAATCTCAAAATTTCCTCTCCTGGGTTTGTTACCTCAATCATTAACATTTTAAGTTTTATTTCACTTTTCCCCTTTCTCTTCGTTTGTTGTTCCATTTCATCAGTTTAGCTCCACCTGCACTTCTTGCTTGTCTTCTGGCTGTGTGATGGCCATTTTAGCCATCCTTCTTCATGATGTGGCTTGAAGCCTCGGGGATCTATAGGGAAGTTGCGTTCCCCCCCCCCCCCCTTCACCAGGCATTCTTCCTTTCGGAGCCCACGAACATGCAGAAGCCAGCACAGGGAGTAGAGAGCTCTGCTCTCCTGTTGCTGGAGTCACTGCAATGTCACTTTCTCTCCTGGCCTTTCCAGATTGCTTTCAAGAGGTTATGGTCTGCCCATGTGTTTGGCATAATTTATATTTTATCTATCTTTCTTCCCATTTCCAGATTCATCCAAACCATATCTATCCTTGACCATGAATTGTGGGGGTTAAAATAGAAAGTATATTGATTTTTTTAGGGTTTAATTCTCTCCATGTATCCTGCAGATGCATCATCTTGAAAAATAACTTCGGTAATATTTTCCTTTTCTTCTTATTTTTTTGTTTCTTACATAATTGTTCTTAATGTCCACCACTGCATTGAAGTCACCCACTAAGCATATATTTTCCTGTCTTTTCTCTATTATTTTTGCATACAATTTATCATAGAATTCCTTCTGGTTATCATTTGGAGCATAGATTACCACAAGTAACATTTGTTTTTGGTGCATCATTATTTCAATTATTAATATTCTTCCATCATAGATTTATTTGGCTTTTAACCCTTCTTTAATACAGTATATATTGCTACTCCTCTTTTCTTTTGATCGGCCAATAATATATGAAATGTCCCAAGTTTTGCATATTCTAGACAGCTACCATATTACTTCTTGATATGTACTTCTTGCAAGCATACTATACTATTCTGTTTTAGTAAATTTTCAAATGTTTGTTTTCTTTTTGTGGGAGAATTCAGTCTGTTGGTATTTATTGATAGCAACTTAATCTTCTCTTCCAACTTATTGTTTGTAGGCTTGTCTCTGTCTTCTATTTGTCCTTGTTTCTCTCTGTGCTTTTGTCCCTTCTCTTTCAAACTGTTCTGTTTCCTCCTTAACTTTTTGTTCTTGGTCTATCTCTTTTTCCTCTTCCCCTTCTTGGCTTCTACTTGCTAATTCTTCTTTACTGCTATAGTCTTCCTCCACCACCATGCATTGATCATAAAATTCCTGTGCCTTGTCTATACTATCAATTTTAATCTTCTTGTCCTGCCATGTGATTAACATTCTTTCTGGTATGAGTCATCTGAACAATATATTGCCAATTGTGTCACCAAAAAGTGATATTCTCTCCTTTGTCCTCTGACTCTTCTTGGTATTTGTTTTATTTGTTTTAATACCTTGTCAATCTATAGATTTCACCTCTTGTTTTTTTCCTTGTGAATCTCACATGTACCTCCTTTGGCAGTTTATGGCATCTTGCGTAGTTGGTGTGGATTCCATACATCTCATCTATCTCACTATGGATTTCCTGTCTGTTTCTTTATAGGGCTTCAGCTATCAACCCTGACATAATATTTCTCAAATCTTCTTCCTTACTTTCAATCATGTTTTGGAATCTCAGGAATCTGCTTGCTTCATTTCCAGATGCACAATTGCCTCTTCCAAATCCTTATTTACCACCATCAATTTTTGACTCACTAGTTCCAATTTATTTTCAGTGTGTTCTGTACTAGTTTCCACTAGTTTCCAATATTTTCTGTTCATTTTTTAAAATTAAAATTGCCTGTTGTATCATTCCTATTTTGTCATCTAATTTGTGGATGTCACCCATCATCTCCCCCATCTCATTCTTTATTTCTTCATGGTTTTTCGACATTGCTTCTTGCATCTTCATTATTGTTTCTTGGATCACTGACAGAGTCATCTGCATGGTCTGCATACTCAATGCAGCATCTGACTTTTCAGTACTGAACATACCCTCTATTGACTGTTGACCTGATTGGGATGCTGTCATCCAATGAGTTAGAATTAGAAGTTGTTTTTTTCCTGGTTTGAAAGATTGTCATTGTGCTTATCATTTTTAAGATTCTGTAGATGTCTTCCTACCTCACCACCCGCTAGATGTTAATCTAATGTTCTAGTCACTACCCGTTGTCTTCCTCTAAATTGCTTTATAGACACTAAAGCTAGTTTCAATAGTACTGCAATGTCAATGCCACTGCTATATTACCATAAGTATCAATTGTAAGGTAGTATTGAGATAACAAGGTGAAATAAGATATAACAATGAAGTACCTATATAAAAATGGTCAACACTTAACTAGTACAAATTAAATTAAATTAAGAGGTATGGAAAAAAGTTCCAATTAAGAATTATTTAACAAAAAGATAGTTCTAATGTTGGTTTCAAAGGAGTTCAATCAAAAATCAATTTATCAATATTTATACATTCTTCTCTAACTCAATTAATCCTCTAAATCAGTTAACGTATTAACCTCTTAGTCAAGATGCTGTTATGTATCATAAATATGATAAATATGGAGACTTCTGTCAGTGACGTCATGGCGGCACAGCAAAAAGAAAATGGGCTGTGCTCCTTGGACTTGATCTTTCACATTCTGGAGGCCCCTTAGAGGCGCACAGGCCTTGGAGGGATATGCAAAGAAGAGAAGAAGCCCTGGGGACAGCAAGGTGGAAGGCAACCACCTGCTGTAATGTAGGGAACCCACCCAGATCCTTATGTGAAAGTGTCCTGTCATCTTGATAATACAGACCAGAGGCTGTGACAACTGATCAACAGTATGGAAGGAAAGACCAGCGGATTGTGACATTGAAAGGGAAATCCAGTACTGTAAAAAGAAATGAAGCATCTTAAAAAAATGTAAGTCCTGAAATAGTTTGGTGGACTAAAGAGGCTCAAGAGGAGAGGGGAGGAAAAAAGACCCAGGGAACAGTGGTGACTCAGAAGTGTGAGCGATTATAAGAAGAAAGAGTTTAGCCAGGCAAAGAGATCGGAAGGGCTGACAAAAAGACAAATGGTGAGAAAACAACAAATGAACTAAATAGAGAGGGAGATATGTAAGGGTGATCAGGCAGATTTGGAGGACAAGTGTTACTTTGTATCGGCGGAGAGGAAGCAGGATGAGTAAGCATTGTTGCAAAAGGAGTTAAGAGAGAAAAATCTAAAGTGTGAGTGTGCTGTGAAACTGTCTAGAGGAGTGGGTTAAATTGAGTGGACAATATAGAAGTGCATGGAAGAGGAGAAAACTGATGAGGATTTGGTGGAAAGTGAAAGTGAAGAAAGAAAGACCATTCATCATAGGATAAAATGGCTAATGAAACTGAAGGCGGGTAGCGTATAATGTAATTGAAGGAAATAAATTGATTAATAGAAAAAATTAAAGCATGATAATGAATTAATTGAAATAAATCATGAAAAAGGAGATTGATTTGTGTATCATGATTATACTATAGCTTTTTGGTTCAGTAGAAATTTCTTTTTCTTTTTACTCTCTGTCTCCTTGAATGCAAATAGATTAACTAGGAAAATTACAGTGTAAAAGTTAATATAATCTCAAGACTCTGGGTAGAATATAAACTCAAGGCTCTGGTTAATAGATTAAAAAAATGAATTGTTGATGTATGTAAACCTCTTAGATTGATGTTTAATAAGAAATCTTTAAGTGCTAAATAATACCTTAAATTTATTGTGTATTAAGCTATTGTAGTTTGTTAATATTACAGATATCAGTTGAACTAAATAGAGGTATATACTATTTGTGGTAATTTATAAAATAACAAAGTTATTTTACTTTGATTATATTAATTATATGAACCATTTAAGATTAAGATACTGTTAGAAATCTACATTAAATGTAATTATTGTATTGAGAAAGAATTTAAGAATTTTAAGAACTTAAGAATAGAATAGATTTGACAAAGTTAGAGGAGGAGAGGATTAAATAACTGATAGTGTTAGAAACGTTAGAAAGTAAAGGGAAAGATTGAATCAAACAAAATACACAGTGGATGGTGGAGTGGAGAAATATATACAAATTACTAAAGATGATAATTATAACAACCACTCCAAGAACTGGAAAAAAAACACCCTTTAAACCCCTCTTTGATATCAGCATCACCCTTAGGCCAGAGATCTATAGAAAGTACACTTAGTGCGGAAAAATCGAGTAGTGCTTCAAATATGCAGACAACCCTATTGGTAATACAAGAGACAATGAAAAAAATGCAAGAATTGATGACTTAGAACCATGAAGAAATGAAGAACGAGATGGGGGAAATGAAAAGCAACATATACAAATTGGACAACAGAATAGGTATAATCCAGCAGGCAATCAAAAAAATGAACAAAAAATAAAAATGGTGGAAAACAGAATGGAACAGACAGAAAAGAAATTGGAATTGATAGACCAGAAATTAATGGCAATAAATAAAGATTTAGAAGAATCCATTATTCACCTGGACATGGAATGTTCGGCCTTCTGCCTACTCTTTCAAAATATAACAGAAAACAAAGAAGAGGACTTGAAAACAATCATGTCAGAACTGTTAGCAGAAGTCACAAAAAGAGAGAGACAAGAAATCCAAAATGGAATGGATGAGATATACAGGGTGCATACACAAACTACACTAGATGCCACAAACTACCGAGGGAAGTCCATATTAGATTTACAAAGAAATAAATAATAGATGAGTACACAGCTATAGAGCTACAAGAGTTGAACCCATGACAAACAAAGGTAAAGAAATCTTGACATTGAAACAGATACCCAGACATGTGAGAGAACAGAGGAGAGACTACAGCTTCCTATCAGCACAATTGGTAAAACATAGTATACCATTTAGATGGCTTATACTGGAAGGCATGCTAATAACTTGGCAGGAGAAAAAAAAAAGAATTGACAACTTAGGAAAAGCACAGGATTTCTATGACCAACTTATGATAATAAAAACACTTGATAGCAAAGAAGAACTAGAAAGCAGAAGCCTAGAGGAGCAACAACCTGAGGAAAAAGATTCAGAACAAGAAGAGAGAAACAAGGAAGATAGAACAGGGAGAAAGAGAGGGGATTAGAACAAGAGCGCAGAGAGAAAACAGGATAAACAGAAGACAGAGGCAACAGTACAGTCAATAAAATGGAAGAAATAAAACTAATATCTATGAATATAAATGGATAAAATTATCCAATAAAAAGGAAATAAATTTTCTCAAACCTGTATAAGCAAAAGTCTTCAAGAAACACATATTAAAACAACATAAAATATTTAGAACAAACAAAATGAGGGAAATTCTTTGTATCACTGGCAGATAGCTGCATACATTAAAGAAAAGATAAGTGTAAAACTAAGCTATGCCAATAATCAATGGAAGAATACTGATGATAGAAATTAAAATTCAACAAAAAACAAATACTATTAGTAATAATATATGCTCCAGGTGAGAACCAAAAGAAATTTTATAATGAGATACACAAAAAAATAATAGAAAAAGGGCATAAATATGATAAATATGATGTATCTATAGTAACTACAATATAATTCAATGGTAATAAGCCAATAATATAGCCAGATATACTGAAATATAGTAATAACAGAGTAATATCTATAAAGTAATGTTCAACTTAGCTGCTACAAGTTACACTTAAAGTTAGAGAAAAAGGAAAAAAATCCAACAGAAAGAAGCAGTTTAAATTAGGAATTTATCACAGCGGATGGTTGCTGTTGTAGAGCGGAGGAGATATGAGGTGGACTCAGAGCGTTCATTTGAATGGGCTTTATTCTGTGAATAAAGGGTTGCCGCGACTGCCGGGCTAACAAGGCAGATCAACTGGCGGCAACAGCTGATGCCGTTTGACAGCTCCTTTTATAGCCAGCTGTCAAATGGCATCAGTCAATGGGAGCGATTGGCGCTCCCGCTCAAACTGCGGACCTGGTTGGGGACTTCCGTCAGTTCTATGGACACAACACTCCGTTCCCCCGGCCAGGAGCATGCGTAGTCTTGCAAATAGGCCGGTCGCCTTCACTGGCGGTAGGACCACCTGAGTTCAGGGAAGTTTCCGGTTGGAGTGAAGTCCTCCGCTCCTGGGGGTGCCCTGGGGACTGCAGGAGAGTGGGCTCGGTCTGCGGGGCCCTGCGGCGGATCAGGTAGGCTTCCTCGTTCAGTTCGTTTTGGCCGTGTCGTTCGGCTGGGGTGGTAGACCAGCTCGCTTGGTTGGGAGTCCATACCCTTCTGTCAGTAGACTGGGCCTGGCAGGGAGCTCTTGGCTCTATCTGGGTACATCAGGCCGGCAGGGAGCTCTCGGCGCTGGCTGGGTAGATCGGGCCCCACAGGGAGCTCTCGGTGCTGGCTGGGTAGATTGGTCCTGGTAGGGAGCCCTCGGTGCTGGCTGGGTTGGCTGAGTAGACCGGGCCCTTAGCGCTTGTTGGGTAGGCTGGATCCTCAGTGCTTGCTGGGTAGACCGGGTCGCTCGGCTGGATGCGGGAGCCATTGGTTGTGCCTTTCCACCTTCTCCTCAGCTGGTCCACGTGTCTGCGCCACATGTGTCCATCATCTAGGAGGAACCTGTAGGATCTTGGCCCTGCAACTGACACAACCTGTCCAGGTACCCACAACGGGTCCTCTGCATAATTCCTGGCATAGACCAGGTCATGCAGGCAAAGTCCCTGACCAAACTGTCAGACCCCAAGGGGGTGTCTGGGCTGTAATGGGGGTGTAGCCTGTCCAAGGTGGTCCTAAGACGCCTTCCCATTAATAGTTCAGCAGGTGATTTGTTTGTTGTGGTGCATGGGGTTGTATGCTGGCTTAGAAGATAACGGGATAGTTTGGAGTGCCAGTCTTCTTGGCCAAACCTAGCAAGTGCCTCTTTTACTGACCTGACTGCCCTCTCAGCCATCCCATTACTAGCTGGGTGAAAAGGGGCTGTGAGAATGTGCCTAATACCCAAGTTGGCAGCGAACATCCTGAACTCACAAGATGTGAACTGAGGAACATTGTCAGACACCACTGTCAGGGAGGCCATGGGTGACAAAAACATGGGTCAGTGCTTTAACAATTGCCTGAGTGGTTGTTGAAGGAAGTAGAGCCAAGTCAATCCATTTGGAATAAGAGTCTACTAAGGCTAAGAAGGTCCGCCCGTGTACTGGTCCAGCCAGGTCAATGTGCAGGCAAGACCAAGGGCCCCCAGCACTTTTCCACCTGGTAGGGGTGGCTGCTGGTGGGGCTGGCCTGGTAGTTTGGCATGGTTGGCACGAGCTTACCCAGCTGGAGATTTGGGCATCCATGCCTGGCCACCATACGTAGCTGTGGGCCAGGGCCTTCATCCTCACGATGCCCGGGTGACCTTCATGAAGGACCTTTAAAATTGGTATGCGGAGAGTGGCTGGGATGACCACCCTTGTTCCCCATAACAAACAACCCTGCAGGCATGACAACTCTTGCTTGCGAATTTTGAATGGTATGAATTCAGGAGTGTATTGTGTTTCAGGCCACCCCCTCCCCACCCAGTCCAGCACCTGGGCAATTGCCCTGTCTTTTTTTGAGTGCATTGCAATGTCTTCAGCTGTAATAGGTAAATTGAGTGAATGAGATGGGGGTGCCAGAATAGCAACCTAATTCATTGCTAAAGACATCAGAATAGTCTGTGAATAGGGTGTCTACTTCAGAGGTTGAGACAGCATGGATTCCACTTATACTAAGGCCAAGGGAAGGGAACCAAGCTAGTCCCAACAAACTGGGGAGGGCACCATTAACTACCACCAAAGGCAAATGGCTTTTAAAGCTTTGGAACTGAACTAAAAATTTGCCTTTCCTGAGGACAGGGATGTCCTTGCCCTGGTAGTCCTGCAGGGTCAGGTGGCATTTCTGGAGCTTCTTTTTGGAAATTCTGGGGTGAATCTTCTTCAGGGTCTCCCAGGAGATGATTGAGAGTGCTGATCCCGTGTCCACCTCCATTCTGCAAGGCTTACCTTCTAAAAAAACAAAAATACTTATTTTGTTAGAGGTTTTAGAAGTGTGGTCTGCGTGGTAGCAAGTATAGCAATCTTCCACTTGCCTTTGAAAATTAGCAGTAGGTTGAGGTCTCTGAGGGAAAGTTCTCCCTGCTTGGCAGACTCTAGCTAGGTGGCCTTTCCTCTGACAGTTCAGACAAATAGCATTCCTGAACCTGCAGGATGCCTAAGGTGGGAACCCCCACAGCTCAGACAAATGGGAGGTTGCTTGGGGGTGAGGTTGTTCCTTTGTCCAGCTCCTTCTTGTGGGGGCTTTTGCTGTCTAAGGCGGTTTATGTCCGTTGTGACTACAGGGTCTTCCTCTAGGGAAACTTTCTCAGAGTGGATAGTGGAGCTGCCTTACCTGATAGGAGTTCCTTGAATCTCAGCTGCTGATTGAGTAGAGAGCTCAGCAGCTTGGGCTTCTTCTATTGCTATGGCTAAGGTTAAGTCTTTTTTGGCTAGTAAGCATCTTTGAAGCCTAAGGTCCCTGACCCCACAGACAATCTGATCCCAAAGCATGTCTTCTAGGTAGTCTCTGAACCCACACTGTAAGGCAGCTGATCTCAGGGCTGCCATGTACTCGCTAATTGACTCCCCCTCAGCCTGCCTTCTAATTCTGAAGGCATGTCTTCTAGCTATCTGGGAAGGTTTAGGGGAGTAGTGGTTGGAAAGAATCTCTTGGAGCTCTTCCTAGGGAATGGTTATGACAGAGCGAGAGTCAACCAGTGCTGTAGCGGTGTCAAAAACCACAGCTCCACAGTAACTGAGAAAGAAAGATTTCTTTCTGTGCTCCGCAGCGTCTGCGAGGTCGATAGCATCTAGGAAATAGATGAAGTGATTCTTGTAGGATTCCCACGTCTCTTCGGCTGGTTTGAAGGGTGGGAATGCCGGGCTGGTGTTCATCTTGAGGCGGCAGTGTCTGTCATCTCGGCTGCTGCAGGCTTCAAAAATCGCGCTCTTAGAAGAGCATTTTGCGGCTGTGCCTGTCAGGCGGCGTCTGTCTCCTCAGCTGAGGAGGCTTTAAATTTTGTGCTCGCAGTGAGCGGCGGCGGCTGTGACTCTCAGCTCTTGGTGGCTTTGCTCTTTTTTAGTGACTAGCTCAGCGATCGGACATCTGGTAGCCTCTTATTGTATCCCGCCCTCGTCGCCAGTGTTGTAGAGCGGCAGAGATATGAGGCAGACTCAGAGCGTTCATTTGAATGGGCTTTATTTGGTGAATAAAGGGTTGCCGCAACTGCCGGGCTAACAAGGCAGATCAGCTGGCGGCAACAGCTGATGCTGTTTGACAGCTCCTTTTATAGCCGGCCATCAAATGGCATCAGCCAATGGGAGCGATCGGCGCTCCTGCTCGAACTGCGGACCTGGTTGGGGACTTCCGTCAGTTCTATGGACACAACACTTGCCTTCCTCCTCACTACTCCCTGGATTTCCCCACTAGTCTGTGAATGCCTCCAAGATTAATCCATCGGAGGGCCTCCAGACATAGAAAATTGGGTCAAGGGAACGGAGCTCCGCCGCCATGACATCACACTGGAATTAGACAAAAAATATTTGAGGAACTAAATAAAGTAACAACAAAATTTGTTTGGCTAGGGAAGAAACCCTGAATAAAATTGAAAATGTTACAAGATAGAAGTAGAGGTGGTTTTGGAATCCCAGATTGGAAATTATTACCATGCCACGGCATTAACATGGAACTTAAAAGAAAATAAGAGGAACTCCATTATAATAAAATCAAAACCCTGAAAAGTGAAAGACTAGAATATTACAAGGGATATTTGAAGTTTGGAACTACCTGGTGACTCTGGGGAAAAGTTGAAAAGGGAATTAATAGAAGGAACCTGGAAACAAAGACTTATGGACATTGATTGTTGAAATTAAATATAAAAAACACTGGTTGAAACAACTTACTGAACTGGATATAATTATCCAGATTGGATATAATTATCAAGGAAGTGGGGGGAAGGAACAGTGTAGAAAATGGGAGAATTATTTGTGAAAATTAGACTGGATCTACAAGACATGAAGGAAATGATGAAAGTAAGCTTGGAAATGTGCAGTAATATACTACAAAAACTAGAAATGGAAATTCAGATTGAAGAACAAAGAGAACCAGAAGGGAGGAGTTAAATAAAAAGAAAACCAGTCTTGAAGATCAAGTGGAACAACGAACATTTTAATAGGGGGGAGAAAGAATTAAAGTTAAAAATCTGTGGTTTGATGTGATAATGAAAGGGGGAATGGTTCAGAAAGTTAAACAAAGGAAAAGGGAAAAGCAGAAGAGGGAATTACAGAAGAAAGATCAAGAGAGGGAGGGGGATAAAATAAATAACTGGAATGAGAAATGGAGGGAAATAATAAAGGGAAAAAGTGGAATTAAGAGAAAGGACCAGAAAATAAAGAGAGGCAGGAAGTAAACAAGAATTAAAAGAAATTACATAGTTAGGAGGATGAGAGACAATGGGTAAAAGAAGGCTAGGGAAGGAGATTCTACAAGGTAATGTGTTGTGATATATAAGAATAAGGGTTTGAAAATAGATAAGATTGGAACTGATTTGTTTTCTTTTTAAGGATTATCGTTATACCAGATATAGATTTTATTGAAATAGATTTGTAAATGGGAATTTATTATAAGAATATTAATTGACAATTAGCGATGAATAAAATTAAAATGAATTATGAGAATTGTGATGGAAAGATTAATATCAGTTTCTTAATTAATTGAATAGAATAATATTTTTGAAATATATCGATGAAATAAATATAAGGCAATTGAGAAAAAATACCATGCGGAATCTGACTTAAAATATATATGTATATGTCATAGTAGATAGGAGAATATTGTTATTAATGTGGAATGAGGTAATTATAAATGACTATAGTGTGGTAAATTTTTATAATGAATTAAAGGGAATAAATGGAGGGAAAGTACAAGGTAAATAGGTGGTAAGCTCGAATTGACAACCAAAGGGGACAATTTCTAGAACTATTAGAACAAAGATGGAATTATTGAATAATAAATGGAATAATAGCATTTGATAAATTTGCAAATATGGCAGATAAAAGTAATATGTGTAATGAATATAGAAATGAAATAAGAATTTCAGATTTATTTATTTAATTTATATTGCTACCTACCCTCCATGGCGACTCAAGGTGGCTTACACAATGTAAAACCATATTCAAAACAAAAAATAAAAATAAAAGAATAAAAACAATAAGAACTAACAAAAAGAATCAAATAAATTAGTAAAGTACAATAGAACAAAATTTTGGAAAACAAAAAACAAAAACCAACTCCCACCCCCTGCCCCGATGATAGCAGATCACACTAGCCATTTGATGGGCTCCATCCCTCTCTGGGTTCCCCAGGCCCGCTGGCAAAACCAGGTCTTCAGTGCCTTTTGGAAGAGTATTAGTGAGGGGGGCATTCTAATCTCTGGGGGAATGATGTTCCAGAAAGAATGAGCCACCATGGAGAAGCCCCTTCTTCTGGGACCCACAACATTCCCTGCCTCCTCGTTCTAATGGGTCAGGTAGATGTCACTGGCAAGAGATGTTTCCTCAGATAACCCAGACCTAAGCCATGAAGGGCTTTAAAGGTGACAACCAGCACCTTGAATTGCACCCAGAAGCAAATCGGCAACCAATACAGCTCCTGCAGGAGAGGTGACACATGTGAACACCGGGGTCTGCACAAAACTATGCAGGCTGTTGCATTTTGCACCAACTGGAGCTTCTGGATGCTCTTCAAGGGCAGCCCCATGTAGAGTGCATTGCAATAATCAAGATGGGAAGTGTCTAGGGCATGAGTGACTGTGAGTAAGAACCGCTGATCCAGGAAAGGGCATAGCTGGTGCACAAGCCACAGTTGTGCAAAGGCCCTCCTGGCCACAACTGCCACCTGCTCTTCGAACAAGAGTCATGAGTCCAGGAAAACCCCTAGATTATGCACAGGGTCTGTTTGGGGTAGTGCCACCCCATCCAAGACTAAATGTGATAATTCTCCCTGAACCAACAAACCCCAAACCCAGAGCCACTTGGTCTTGCAAGGGTTCAGTTTCAACCCGTTGCCCCCCATCCAGCCCCTAACAGCCTCCAGGCACTGCGAGAGGGAGGACACAGCAACACGTAACTCACCATGGGCCGAGACATATAGCTGAGTATCATCAGCATATTGGTGATACCTCAGTCCATGGTGATGGATGATCTCACCCAGTGGCTTCATATAAATGTTGAACAGGAGCAGAGAGAGTACTGAGCCCTGCAGAACCCCGTAAAGCAGTGGGCGAGGGCTGGATGTCTCCCCTCCTATCAACACTGACTGAGAGCAGCCGCAGAGGAAGGAAGTGAACCAACAGTACAAGGCCTCCCACTCCCATCCCCCGAAGCCATACCAGGAGAATCCCATGGTCAATGGTATCAAAAGCCGCTGAGAGGTCAAGTAGAGCAAGGATGGATGCACTACCCCATCCCACTCCTGCCAGAGATCATCCAAAAATTGACCAGTGCTGTTTCTGTCCTAAATCCAGGCCTGAATCCTGACTGGTAAGGGTTGAGATAATCCGTTTCATCCAGAAACCTCTGGAGCCACTGCGTGACCTCCTTCTCAACAACCTTCCCCCCAAAGGGAAGATTGGAGACAGGTCAGAAATTATCCAACTGGGTGGAGTCCAGTGATGACTTCTTAAGAAGAGGGTGGACCACGGCCTCTTTAAAGTGCTGGGGCACTGTCCCCTCCTCTAGAGAAACATTAATCACCGCCAGAGTCCATCCGCCTGTCACCTCCTGGGAAGCTTTCACAAGCCAGGAGGGACATGGGTCTAAAATACAGGTGCTCAGGCGCATACTCCCTAGGATCCTGTCCCCTTCCCTCAGGAGCAACAGAGTCAAACCATTCCCAGATAACAGGGCAAGAAGCTCAGGAGCTTCCACTGGATCAGCAACATCAGATAATATTGTAAAGTAAGATATGAGAATATTTTAAGAAAAATGAAATAAGTTAAGATATGAATTGAAATTGGATAAAATAAGTTTAATGAATTTAATATTTGAGAATATTTAAAAGAAAAAAGAATAAGTAATAAATGTGACATGAAATTGAATAAGAAAGATGTAAATATGGCCATGTTGAAATGTAAAAACCTGGAACCACACTGCTTGCCAAACGAGATTTTTTTTTAAAAAAAGAAGAAATTGAATAATGAAATTATTGTGTAAGTTTAAACAATATGGTGATTGGCATTAGAAGAATGTACTGGGATATTGAATAATTAAATAATGAACAATTATAATTTAATACAAATATGTGTATTAATATTAGAATTATAGAATGATGAATGTAAGAGATTTGATTAATGTTGCCATTTTTGTTTGCACTAAAATGTATGGTGCTTAGGTGCCACACTGTTGATGCATTGATGTGTATATGTAGAATAAAATAAAAATAAAAATAAATGAGAAAAAAAGAATTGAAAGACAGAGAGGAATTGGAATATTACATCATCTGGGACATGGTATAGTTTGCTAGATAATAGAAATAAAGATTAAAAGCATATATGTATATAGACATATTAGTAACACCGATGTCACAGTATTGTAAAGAATGTAAAAGAGATATGTAATTTGAAAAATGTGTAATAAAAACATTAAAAAAAAGAAATGAGTCTGGGAAAGAACAGAGGGGATATGAACTTTCTGTCAGGATTCTTGCTTCCTTTCTTTCTTTAACTTTTGTTTTCAGAATCATTATTTTCTCTAAAATCACAGAATTTCTGTGAACGTTTTTCTTTCTTTATGTGTCACTCCGATATATTTTCAAAAATTAAAATTGAAAACTATATATACATATACAGGTAATCCTTGTCCTATAATAATTCATTTAATGATTCTGTTTGAAGTTACAACAATACTAAAAAAACTGACTTATGACAGTTACAGCATCCTGGGGTCATGTAATTGCTGTTTGGGACCTTCTCATCCAGCTTTGGCAAACCAAGTCAATGGAGGAAGCCAGATTCACTTAATGACCAAGTGATTCCCTTAAGAACTGCAGTGATTCCCTTAAGAATGATGGCAAAAAATATAAAATCACATGTGACTCACTTAACAACTGTCTTGTTAACAACAAAAATTCTGGTCCCAAATGTGGTTTCAAGTCAAGGACTACCTGCATCTTATCTACTTATATGTCGTAATATAGAAGATAGAGAGTAGCACTGTAATCCTCTGCATTGGGTTGGCTTTCAGAATTTGGAAAATATGAATTAATAGGAATACCCCATTAATCACCACCCCCAATGAAAATATTTTAAGCTCCTACTTTTCAATCAAGAGGTATCCTAGCTGATGCCTATTAATGAGGAAAGGTTGTCCATTCTAGGGACGGATTATTTTGCAAAAGTAATATCTAAAAGTGGGCAGTATAATTTGTAGAAGCAAAAAGTCTTAAGAACAAACTCTCTGCTAACTCCTTTCCTTACACAAATCTAGCAGAAGCAAGACTAGAAAAAGTTCTCATAGAGAGGCATACAACGTTTAGAATTTCCTGCAGCCAAATCCCCAAATATGGATATCACCATGGCAACAAGGTACAATTGTGCCTCATTAAAATTTGCAAAAGACCTCCAATTTGGTTTAAAGATTTCAACTTTTTCCAAAATGGAATGGGTCCCTTATTTTATAGCAAGAAGAAGCAAGATGTGAATTGATGGAAATAATTACAAACAAGCCTAAAGCTAAGAGGGAAATTGACTCAGTCAGAACTTTTATGTGAAACACTTATTTCATCCTTCCAAAATATCTTGGACATCATGAAACAGATAACAGATAATCAGAGTTGGAAGGGACCTTTTAGGTCATCTAGTCCAACCGGGAGCCCAAGCGGGAGACCATACACCATTTCTGACAAATGGCAGTCCGATCTCTTCTTGAAAGTCTCAAGTGATGATGCTCCCACAACTTCCGAGGGCAATCTATTCCATTGGTTGATTGTTCTCACTGTTTGAAAGTTTCTCCTTATTTCCAGGTTAAATCTCTCCTTGCTCAATTTCCATCCATTATTCCTTGCCTGGCCTACAGGCGCTTTAGAAAATAGCTTGATCCCTTCCTCTAAGCTATAAGCATATTGAATTTTGCAGCCTGGGTTGCAAGTAAAAACAAAACAACATGTGTGTATAAGAAGAGAAAGTATGCAGCAACATGTATACATTAAATGAAGTGCAAAGTAGCCTAATGTGCAAAGAATGCACAGTAAGAAGACCACACCTTTTTTGTCCACACACACAAAAATTCACACACTGGTTGATTAGGCCTGCTTATTTCTGCTACCTTTGTTTTCCTCTCCCCTACCAAATGGGTTATGGTTATGATTATAGATCAATCCATTGTTGACAGGTCTGCTCTGTATAACAATAGCAATAGCACTCAGACAGTTCCACGGTACTTTACATTACTCTCTGAGCAGTTTACAAATGTCAGCACATGTCCCCCAACAATCCAGGTCTTCATTTTACTGACCAGGAAAGGATGGAAGTCAACCTTGAGCCAGTCAGGATCAAACTCTTGGAAGGAGGCAGAGTTATCCTGCAATGCTGCATTCTAACAACTACCACCACAGTTCTTGTATATACCCAAGCCAATCATAATAAGGATATTGCACCAAGCAATTACATCTCTGGTGGGCAACATTTGGTTATGATATTTTAAGACAAGTGGCAGACTAAAAAGAACCAAGTCTACATGCAGAAATGCACACACTGAGAAAAGCAGACACAAATATGTGTACACATATTTCTGTTAACCTCTCAGCCTGATTATGGAAAAATGACTAGTTAGCATTCAGGTTGCTTAAAATGGGCATTTTGGCAGCTGCCAAAGTGTCACAAGTATTAATTTGCAAAGGCTAAAGATGATGCATTAGTTCATATAGAAAAGAATAAAGATGATGACTTGTCAGCTTTAATCCAATCTGTCATGTTTCATTTAAAGGTTTGAAAAGGGGAGTATTACATAACGGGATACTTTTTGGTAATGAAGATTGTGTTTAACACCGGGGGACAGGAGAGTGGAAGTCACATCAGAATGGATAAAGCTAGAAGGGCCATGGTCTCCATTTTATTGCTCTATGAGTTTGAAATTTTATTTTTTTGTTAATTATCTTAGAACAGTTTTATACTACTGTATATAGTGAAGACATTGGTGTCAAGGCTCCGACTAATGAACTCAAGGAAATCAGACACTTAGCTCCTTCTCAAATGATTTGCTTTAATGAGTACATCTCATCAGTGCAGCTTCAAAGGAAAACCCAATCTAAATCTTTCCCGCAGTTTCAGTATAATTAAACTAGGAAATAACCCCATCTCCAAGTGTCACAGGTCATGTTGGCCAATTGAGTTAATTGGTGGGATTTTCAGGCACTCCTTTCCCAACCTTATCTGTTGCTAGTGGAAATGACCTTGGTCTGTCATGAGGAAGCTTTTTGTTGTGTCTAGTAATGCATTCCAATCTCTTTTCCCTCTTCTTCCCTATGTGGTAACTGATGAACAGAGAGATGGCTGTGGCCAGGTTCAGTTTGAAGTTGACAATTGGAAGATAATTTTTCTGGATGCCTATATTAAAACAACAAGAAACCATGCCACTGAAATTTACCAATTCATAGTTAACAGAAGGCTAAAGATACAGAAATACTGAGAGATTGAGAAGGACAAAAGGGACTGACAATTGTGGATACATTTTAGATACATTTAACTATATACCATGTTTCCTTGAAGATGGAGGCAGAGCCAGGGGGAGGCAGATGATCCAGATGAATGCATGAGCCATGGCAAAGCCAAGAGTTGGTGGGCCTGAGTGGGTAGGACCCATAGGAGGATCATCTTCACCACTCTCAGCTTGCCTGCAGCCTGCACAGCATATTGGGATTGCCTGCTTTCTGCCCCATGCCTCTGCCTCTGTCTGCTGCCATTGCCACCAAGCAAAGATGAGCCTCCCACAGCTGGCTTCCCACTCCAACCCACCAACTCTTGGCTTTCCCATGGCCTGCCTGGTATGTCCAAATCACCTGCCTCACCCCCAACACCTCTGCCTCCATCTGCTACTTGGACAGGGAATCAACTCACCTCTGTTGCATGGGCTGTGCAACCCTAGAGTGCACTGACCAAGGGACTGGTGGGCTACAGCTGTTGCCAGATACTGGTAGTCCCCATGTGCTTGCTGCCTCTTGTGCACATGCCAAGGGTGGGGCATCCAGCCGGGCTCATCACCCTGATATCGTGTTTCTCTGAAAATCAGCCCTAATTTTGGAGCCTTAAAAATATAAGACTGGGTCTTATTTTCAGGGAAACATGGATAAATGTGTGTGGATCTTCTTATTTACACACAATCAAGAACTCTGAAAATGCAATATTCCCACTTGTGCAAAAAAGAACCCCACGCTCATGTTTGTGACAGACAATGTTTATGTTGATAGTTTATAATGCATAAATTGTACTCATCCTCACTCCCATGGTTCCATGTAGACACACTACATGGAAAAGTGTTCGTTGTTTAGTTGGAAAAAATAAGAAGTTGCAATGGAGACCATGCTGGATAAGACATTTTTCTCTGTTCATCAATGCAATAAATGTAAGCCTGAGCAAATATTTGTGTCAGGGTAATTGACTGGAGAATATATTAATTGCACCAGTTAATAAGGAAACACCAGGAGAAATCCTATTTTGTTGTGCAGAATATGGGAAACAAATTTTCAATTTCATATCCTAATAAATTGTGCCTTATCACTTTCTTCACTGGGGATTTGTTTAATGGAGAGTCCACCTGATATGAGCCATTACTTAAATTGAAAAATGGCTCTTTTTCCCCATAACCTTGATACAACTCCTATTGTCCCAAACAAGTAACAATAAGATATCTCTTAGCCAAAGCAATGTAAAGATTAGCTAAGAAAACTTTTTCTTTTTCTTTTATATCCCAAAAATAGAAGATAAATAAATTTAAAAAATAAAACAGAGGGAGAGAAAAGGAGAAAGAGAAGCTATGTTTACAATAGAAATTGAAAGTAGTGAAGGACATAAAAAAGGAGCTCTGGAAGGTAAGGACAACATTGAAATTAAGGAGAAAATGCCCTTTTCTCCTCTTGGGGACTATAACTGATTGTCCTGGGTTACCTTCCAGTATATAATGCCACAAGCACTTTAAACTCAGACAAGGAAATGTTCAAGTCAGGAAGTGGATTTGTATGTTTAATCTTTGTACTAAGAATTTTTGTAAGCTATCCATTCTTATGCATTTCAGTGTGTTTCACAGGAATGCAAAGCAAAGAGCAGGAATGAAAATAAAATACCCAATTAAAACATTGTATTGTAGTACTTCCATGCAATAACTGTTATGGGGAGCAATTTGTGCATTCCCAAAATGGTTTTCACAATAGGCACAGTCACTTGCCAAACAAATATTTATTTGGGGGAGGCCAGTCCTTTAAGGTAGACAAAGTCAATCAGCAGGCACAACAAGTATTCCAGGTATGCTCTTTGTTGCAGTAAGGTAGAATATCAGAATTGGGAAAGACTTCCAGAGTTAATGCCCTGTTTCTGCTTTATTACTGACTTACACCCAATTGCTATGGCAATTCACAGTTTACTCAAGATCAAGAGAAAAGAGTCAAAGCATACAAACTTAACAGAGTCTCAAACACTGGCCTAAATGATTGACTTTTAAATAGAGCATGCCAGAGAATAAGTCAAAATTAGTCCAAGATTCCAAGAGCCAGTCCAAGGTTGTCAGATTGCAGAGATTGAAGGTTTCTTACACAAACAGAATTCACAGAAACATCACACAAGAGCTGAAGATCAGATAATTTTTCTCCAGTAAAGGTAACATAGTTTAGGGCTGCATCTCAAATCAGGGTACAACCAAACCTGATTCTAGGGCAGTTTCGCTATTACAATTTGTAAGAATTGCTTTTCGCAGCACTGGGCCAAATTGAGAGATGTATGTATTTCTTTTTTTTTAAAACGAATTTTATTCATTTTCAAAAACAGTGCACAAACCAACAAAACATAAAACGTAAGAACATAGAACATCTTTTAAGAAAGCAAATAAAACATCTTATTTAAGTACAACATAGTTCCAAATTATCCCATTTCCATACAAACACAATTTAATATGCATCTTATATATTCAACTTCATATCTTATTACTCTTTTTCCAATTTCTCACTATTTTTCCTTTTACTTCTATTCAATTTTATTCATTAAACTCATACTTTCATCTATCTTATTTACAATTTCATATGTTCTCATCCAACAATCTTAATTCTCGATAAGCAAACATAAACAAACAAAACACATAACATGAAAACATAAAACTTCTTTTTAGAAAGTGGCTTAACCCTGGGTTACATCTTTTTGTACAGACATAAATCAAATTCATGCTCATCTTATATACTATTTCAATCTTATTTAACATTCTATACTTTCAATATGTCTTCTCCCCTCTTTTCACTCTCTTAATTCTATTCTATTTACTTCATCTCAGTTTAAATCATTATACTTGTATCTTTTGTCCATTCTTTCTCAATTGTCTATTTATCTTTTCTCTTTAATACAAAATTTTTCCTGTAATCAGTGGTTGAAGTATGACGCCTTTCTATCTTTCCCCCAATTTAACACTTAAAATACTACATAATTTCCATTCTGATTCTGCTTAGTACATTCTAAATAACATTTTAAAATAAAAAAAACACATAGTAAGCTTATAATATAGTAAAAAACAATGTTCCGTAACAAATTAATTTGTTAGACTCTATTATTAAATCTTAGATATTTTACACATAGATATTAGGTATTATTAAATCTTAGATATTTTACACATTCCCTACAATATTCTATTAACACATATAATATTCCAGTTTTCTAACTCTATTTTCAAATACAAATACTACAATACAATCTTGTGTACTTTTGCAGAATCTCTTTAAATCAAATTTTACCCTTTATCTCTAAAAAACACTGCTTTTTAGCATCTTGTTTTAAGGCTTTATAACTTCTTTTCCTTTTCCCCTTCCTTTTTGTCAAATCTAATCTTTTTAAACCCCCCCCATCTCTCCAACTCCACCCTTTTAATCTCCCCTCTCTGTTGTATTTCTCTTTTCTGTTGCTTTCTGACCTTATATCGATTTTTCACCTTATTGGAAAAATGGAGAATTCAATTCACCTTATTGGAAAAATGGAGAATTCAAGATTTAAAAAAACAACCAAGAAAGGGTTCTTGGTTGTTTTTTTAAATCTTGAATTCTCCATTTTCTTTCCGCCTTTTCCCTTTTCTTCATCAACTAAAATAGTTTGTCCATTAAAGATGGCTTCTCCTTCTTCATCGCAACTTTCTGATTGCTGTATTTCCTGGTAGGTAGAAATCGCCATTTCTAAGAAGTGGAAAACAGATCCAAAAGAGCCCTTGCCTTCTTGTTCCTCTTCTTTTAGCTTTTTAATTTCCATTTTCAATTCTTCCACAGATAATGCCATTGTTTTATTTTTATTTTTTTAAACAATCCAAGTGTTTTTAGACTTTCAAAAAATAGTTTGCAAAAGTTCCAAAGTCATCAAGCAATCCAAATCAACCCAAACTGTTTCATTTAGCACTTTCTTCCTTTAATACTTTCTCTTCCTGGGGTTGAGTTCAATTATGCAATTCCAAAATGATTTCTTAGAAGTCTTTATTACAATTTAATCTCTGATCTTATAAACTCCAAGCAGTCTCCTCCAGCAGAATTTTAATATAAATGATTTGCCTCTCCCTTCCCACTTATAGCAAAAAAAAAAAATGTTTTTAAAATATCAATGTTCAGAAATCTTTAATGTCCCCTTGGCTTTAATTTTCAAAATTAGTTACCTTCTGTTGCCAAAGCGGGTGTTTCTGATTTCCATTGCTATCTCCATAGGGAAGGAGAGTGAAGCAGAAAAAAAACTTTCCCTTTTCACTTTTATCCGCAGCTTTTAACAATCTTCTTGGGAACAATGTATCCTTTAAAGAGCTAAATTTCCAGGGTGTTCAGATGTTACTTATTGTCCTGGTTCAGCCAAAAACTTTCACTTTCTCCACTTCCTCCTGCACAAAACTTGTCCGGCTGAGAGGTTCTTTGTGGCAGCCATTGCTGACCGCCGTTCCACTGCCTTTGGAAAAGGGAGTATAGCCGGCTGGGGAAGGGGATTGCGATGCCCCCAGACCCCTGTCCAGATCTCCCCTGTCTTCAGTTATCCCTACAGGATAACTATAGCCTCCAGATCCAATTGGATTGGAGGCACTCCAGCAGTGAGCGCAGCAGGGATCGCACACAAATGCAAATTCCTGCCACCACCGAAGCCTGACAAACTGGAACTCCGAGAGATGTATGTATTTCTAACCTATTAAGTCCCTTCATAAGAGTACATAGCCTTGTGACACCCCACCACCACCATTCAGAACATCATGCTCTGCAGATGAGATTGGCCCCGGTATTGCTGCCTTTTTGCAAAGTCTTAAGGAAATGGAATTATCATTGACCTTGTGGATCTGGATATGAGGATGAACCCATGAAGTGGTTGTTTTGATGTGTTGATCATTGTTCTTTTTTCTGGGCAACTCCTTCTGCCATACTTTTATATAGATTTTTAAATATTATTGCCAAATCATGAATCTGAGATGGGCAGCCACGTAATAATAAATGAATAATAATATAATGAGCACTCTGAGCTTGGTTGTTTACTTGCAGACATTTCATTACCCAAACTAGATAATAGCCTCAACATCTTACAACTCTCCTCCTCCTCCACTGTACAAATCCAGTGGTGGGATTCACCCAGTTCATACCGGTTCACTAGAATCAATCATTAATTTTATGTGCAGTTCAGAGAACCAGCTGTTGGAAGAAATCTCCTTCCAACAGTATTTTTTTTCCCTACCTTACAGGGTTAATCCTATCAGAAAGGCAGTGTTCTGGTGTGCCTATGCATGTTGTTTCTAGCCTAATTCTTATCTTTATTATTGCCCTGCTTAATTGTTTTCAGAAACTGTCTCTGCAGTTAAGCCTTGTTACATTGTAACAGCTGTTAATGGTTCTTGGCAGTATGCCCAGATTTTCTGAGCTTCTTTAGAGTTTTTTTTATTAGGGGCTAGACTTTCTTTTCTTTTTTTTTTAAACAAGTTTTATTGATTTTACAAACAAACAAACAAAACAAAACAAAACATCATTAAACATTAAAAACATAAAACCTCTTTCCATTGTATATCCTTACAAGGCAGGTAACATATTGCTTTATATCACGTACTTATAATTTATCCCATTTCCATATAAACACGTAAATTCCCTTTACCAAATTCCACATTGTTTCTCTTTAATCATTATTCAATCATATTTCCATTCTGTTTTATCTACTATCCAGTCATCAACTTTATATTTTCCTCTGGCTTGTTTATAATTATTCTCATCTAGTCTTCCTCCGAGATTTTATTATTTAATTCTTAATTAAACACACACACATAAAACATAGACATAAAAACATAAAAACTTTCTTCTAGAAAGTAACTTGGCCCCAGATTACCTCTTTTTGTATGGACTCAATTGAATTCACGCTCTTCTTATATACCATTACCCATCTTATTTACCATTCTATATCTATTATATAGCTCCTCTCCACTTTTGCCTCATCTTAAATCTGTATTATATATTTAATCTTGCTTTTTTAAAAAAATATTTTTATATCTTTTGTCCATTTCTCCATTTACATCTGTCTCATTTCCAATTTAAGAGAGAATAGTTTCCCCTGAAATCACTAATCGGAGTATGATGCCTTTCTATCATTCCCCTAAGTTAAAATTTAAAATAACACCTAAATCCCAATCAGATTCTGCTTAGTACATTCTACTATTTCAAAAACCAATACTACAATAATAAATCCATAACAATCAACACATTAATCCATTAAACTCTATATTCAAACTAATATTTTAAACATTCCCTTTAGTATTTTATTAAAACTTATTATCATTCATTATTAAACCTTTTAAAGTTATACCTTGATATTTTAGTCTTTTATTAGATCTTAAAAAGTTCTGATTATCTACTTATAATACAAATACCACTATTACAATACTCATGTGTACTTTGCAGAACCCCCCCTTTTTTTTAAAAAAAAAAATCCCATATATTACCCATTATCCCTGAAAAAAATTTCCTTTTCTCCATCTTGTCTTATACCTTTGTAACTTTTTTTCCCCTTTTCCCTTTCCTTCTTAGCCCGCCTAAACTTTTTACCCCCTCCTCTCCAAACCTCTGCCTTCTTGATTTCTCCTTTCTGTTGCATTCCTCTTTCCTTTTGCTTTCTAGCATTCTGTTGTTTTTGCATCTTCTTTTTCTCTTTCATAAACATTTTTTTATTTCTTAAGTCCTTCCTTTTCGCTCCTCTCTTTCTCCTTTCTTTCTTAGTCACACCGTTTAGTTCATTAAAAATGGCTTCTTCTTCCTCGGCTTCTTGCAGCTATTGTTTAATTTGCTGACACATGACAAGTGCCATATCTAGGAAACAAAGGGCTTCTCCCATAACATCTTTGCCTTCTTTCTTTATTTTTAAATATTGTTTTTTTAGTTCATCAAGAGATAGAGCCATTTTAAACTGTTTCTTCTTCTCTTTCTGTATCCTCTTCTTAAACCAATCAGTTATTTCCAAACTTAAAACAGTTCCCAAAAGTCCCAAAGTCCCACAGTCATCAAACAGTCCAGGCAGAGTACAAGCTTCTTCTTTTTACAATTTCTCTTCTAGGGGTGAAGTCAAATTAGGGGAAAAAAAACGTCCAATCCGTGCTTTAAGTCTTTCTTATAATTAATTTCTATTCTCTTTATCTTCAAGGCATCTCCTCCAGCAGTCTTAGAGTAAAAATTTGTTTTCCCAAGCCTCTCCCTTCCCACTTATAACAAAGGAGTTTAGGTTTTACCTTCTATCAAAAGGCTGGTTTCCCTTGTCCATTTGTTAATTCCATAAGGGAGGGAGAGTGACTTCCCCTTTTCGTCACTTTTCTTCGCAGCTGAAAACATCAATCGGGAACATTATAGCTTCCAAGTCATTACTTTCCCAGGTGTTAAATATATCCTTAAGGTCCCAGTTCGACCAAGAAAAAACTTTCTTTAAAAAAAAAAAACCTCCTTCTCCCTCTTGCGCATTCTTTATCCAATTGCCGGCTTCTTTATGGTGACCATAAAAGACCACCGCTGCACTGTCTTGAGAGAAGGGGGTTATTGCCGGCTGGGGGGGGTTTGCGATGCTCCTCACCCCCGTCCGGATCCCCCCTATCTTCAGCTGCCCCAACAGGGCAGCCTTAGCCTCCAAATCCGTCAGGATCGGAGGCATCGAGGTGGCTAGCACAGCAGGGATCGCAGAGAAGGCGAATCCCTGCTGTCACTGAAGCCGACAACTGGAAGTATCCCAGGGGCTAGACTTTCTTAAAGGGGAAGGATTGTTTTAAGCTTTTTACACTGCTTTAGTGGTTCCTGGCACTGTCCTTTTGGGATGTATTTCCAACACGGCCAAATCCCCTCCCTGATACTCCTTGCCTCCTCCATCCACAATTAAGGGTGGGAGAGATCTTCCCTGGATCTGTAATCTTCTCTAAATGGAGTGATCTGGCTAGTCTTTGGCTTCTTTGTTACCAAAAAAAGGGCTTTGAGAAGTCTTCCACTCCTCCCCCTAACTGATGGGAAAGTTATGAGTAATCTTTTTGGACTGCAGCTGCCTGTCTGATCAAATTAAGCAATGGCTGAGAGGCAGAATGCAAGCTTGGCACTCTGTCTGATTTTTTTACTGTCTTTCTGAGGGCATGTAATCTTTCCTTAAATCTGGATGATTTCCTTAGGATATCTTGTGAGGTGAGTGAGACCAGCAGGTATCTTTATGTGGTGCAAATGGATCTAAGGATTGCTTCTCCTGGGTGGGAAAGGGTGTTTTGTCAGTTCACTGAGCACAGGAATCTCTTGTCTATGGGGATTCTTCAGTCATCCAGGTCATGGTTGTCCCACAGGTGCTTATTTCAAGAGGCAACTGGACTTTCTTGGTTTCCAGAAAGTCCAGTTGCCTCTTGAAAAGGCACCTTTGGGACAGGAGTCTCTTGCATTGCTTCATAATGGCCAAGGCACGTGATTGCTCACTGATAGTAAGATTTAAAAAAGGAAGTAGGTGTATCCTCCCTCCAATTGGTTTTAGTTTTCTCTCATGGCTTAGTACATGGCACCAGGCTTGAAGTTTATTTAGATATCTGTGGCATGTACTAATTTTATTGTGATCCTGACAAGCTTAAGAGGACAGAGACTTGAACCTGGTTCCCTTATATATTTTGTTAATTTGTCTCTTTAGCTTGGTATTTTGTAACCCAAGTATGCCCACCCACTTTCTGGGGAGCTTAAATTATCTCTCTGGTAAAGGATTTCACTTTAAGAGCAAGAGTTGGCTGCTGATAATTATCACTGCATTTTAATTATTTTTTTTAATAAAGTTTTATTTGGGTTTTCACACATACAAAATTGTTATGTCTCACCTGTACCAACGAGGTGAGAAGTCAAATTCCCAACTGAAAACAAACAAGCAAGCAAGTCCAGTAATTACAGGGTTAAATTCCTTAAGCCGATAAGGTTCTTGGCAGTCTCACACAAGCTGTCTTCCAAGTCCAACAATAAAGCAGGAATATAAATCACAAGTGTCACCGCACACAGGATACTTGAAGCTTCTCTCACTGAATTAACATGTTGTCCCGAACAAGTTCTCAGAGTGAACACACCCACTTTTATTCCCTGTGGGGCATGTCAGTCCCTTATCTCAGTCTCTGATTCATCCTTTCTTTCTGCATTGAAACTCGCAACTTTTTCCTGTGCCGTTGCCTTGCATCAAGCCAGCATTCCTCAGCTTGATCTTCAGTCAGAGACTCTGATACGCTCTCCTGGTTATCTGCCGACACCTGAGGCACAATCAGGGAGGAAGGTCTTGCCAAAGAGGAAAGTCCTGGGGAAGAAGGCAACTCCAAATCCTCTAACAAAGCAGGCTCAAACCTCAGAGCCAAATCCTCCTCTTCCTCATTGTCCAAGTCTTCGTCCTCTAGCAAAGCAGGCTCAAACCTCAGAGCCAAATCCTCTTCTTCCTCATTGTCCAAGTCCTCGACCTCTGACAAAGCAGGCTCAAACCTCCAAGCCACAACACAAAATACAAGTAAAACATCTTTTTTTGAAAATAGCATGGTTCCGGGTTGAACTTCTTTATATAGACACAAAACTCAATTTCATGTTTTTTTTTGTGTTCTATTCCATATCTTATACTATTCTACATTTTCTATATATTTTTTCCCCTTTTAATTTTCTCAATTTTATCTTGATTATCTCATCTCAATTCAAATCATTATATTTACACTTTTGTCTGTTCTGTTTCAATTCAATTTCATATTATCTTTTCTCATTAAACAAATTTTCTCCTGTAGTTACTAATTGGAGTATGACACCTTTATATCTTTTAATTACATCCTTTCAACTCTTATTTAAACTTCAAAATATACCTTAAGGTTATGACCTTCAATATAATATATAATACATAACTTCCAATCGAATTCTGTTTGGTATATTCTTATAATACACACTATATTCTTTTTTTAAAAAGGCTTATAAATATATGTAATTGTTGTGCCTCCGAGTTTTGAACCAGGTCAGTCAGCAGATGTAGGCTCGAGTGAGGAGGAAGATCTGGCATTGAGATTCGAGCCTGCATTGCTGAGCGACGTTGAGAGGAGTCCGGGGGAAGAGGAGGAGTTGAATCTGAGAGATGAGCCTAATTTATTAGAAGTTTCAGAGACGTCTTCCTCTTCTGGAACTCCCTCCCTGATTGCACCTCAGGTGTTAACTGTTAATCAGGAAAGTGTGTCAGAGGCTTCGAGCGGTGATGAAACTGCCGGATGCTGGCTGGATGCCAGAACTAGGAGAAGATTGAGATGTCAATCTCAATTGGAAAAGAGACGTCCAGCAAAGGATTAATTAATGAGACTGACACGCCCTCTCTCAGAGGATATAAGGGAGCGTACGAGTTCATAATTTTTGCTGGAAACAAAGTGGATTTTGCCTTGGAAAGAAGTGCATCTGATTATAGTGTTGTGATTTACGAACTATACAGAATTGCCAGACAGATTCTAGGAGGATTGCCAAAGGACTGTGATAACAGAGCAATTGAATCTTCTGTCTCTGGTTTTGTTTGAGTAAAGTATTTGAACTCTGTAACTTGAGATTCTCACCTGTGGATACAGGTGGGACAGAACATGTAATTATAAACCTTCATTCCATTCCAATTCAGTTCTATCATTAATAATAATTAAAATCTTAACATCTTTAATACTTCTTTTCAATTAAATATCATACTTCCTTAAAGACACATATAATCTCCATAATTAATTTTTCCCTTACTTCCAGTTTGAGCTTCTTCTGCGACAGACTGAAACCTCCTCTCTGAGAGACTTTGATCCATGCTTGCCACTGGAGTGCCCCGAGCTGGCTGGTTTCAGGGCTAAGCCACCCCGTAGAGATGGTGAAGAAGCGGGAGACTGCCTGCAGGGTTGAGGAGAGCCGCATCTCTCCTCCCCAGCTGGCCATTACTCCCTTTCCTGAAGGCAGTTGTAGCGGTGGTCAGAAATGGCCACCACAAAAAAGAACTCGACCAGAAAAGAATGTGCAGGAGGAAGATAAGAAGAGAAAGTTTTGGTTGACCTGGTCAAACAGCAAAAGCAACAAATAAGGTACCCTGGAATTGAAACGATTAAAAAAAAAACAATAACATTGTTCCCTAAGAAGATTTTTAAGCTGCAAAGGAGAGAGAAAATGGAAAAGATTTGGTTTTTTTTCCTCCTTTTCCTATCCTGACAGCTAAGAGACTTAAGCAAGAAATTGGAAAAAAATCCACTTTGACATTAATAGGCATTTAATGCTGAAAATAAAAAGTCAAAGGGATAATAAAGATTTCTGGATAATCAAAAGCTTTTGAAAACAGGAAAGGAGAGAAAAAGAATAAAAGGGCAGGATCTGGAAGGGAGGAGACTGCCTGGAATTAAAAAGAATTTACAGCAAAATCTCAACAAGACTTCCAAAAGATACATTTCAACTGAAATATTGCAAAAAAAAAAAAAAAAAAACCCAGGAAGAGAAAGTGGAAAAAGAAATAAGAAGAAATAACTCGGGACTATTTGGATTACTTGATGATTTCTGGATTTTAGGTTATTGTATTTGAATGATTAAATCAATTGGGTAGTTGTTTAAAACTATTTTAAATGGCTCCACTTTTAGAAGAACTGAAAATGAAACTTAAAAAGTACAAAGAAGATGCACAAGAAGGGAGAGGTTCTTTTGGCTTTGTATTTCAGTTTTTAGAAATGGAGATTTGGAACTATGAGAAACAACAAGAAAAGACTGCAAAACAAGAATACTGGGACAAAGAAGAAGCCATCTTTAATGAACAAGTAACTCTATGTGGGGAAGAAAAAGGAAACGAGGGGGGGGGAAGAGAATGGAGAATTTAAGACTTAAAAAAACAACCAAAGAAAAGAAAAATAATTCAAAAAATAAGTATAATACTGGAAAACAACAGAAAAGGGGAATACAGAAGAGGGAAGTAGAGGTAGACAGACAAAGGGGTAAAAAGGGGAGGGAGAAGAAGAGAGGGAAGAAGGAAAGGAAAAGAAGTCACAAAGGTCCGGAGCAAGATGTAAAGAAACAGGACCTATTTAGAGATAATGGGTAAAATTTTAATTGAAAGGGGGATTCTGTAAAGGTACATGAGATTGTGTCATTATATTTGAAATAAATAACTTTAGAAAATTGGAAACAACATATGATTAGAATGAGGGATAGAATGGTTAGTGTAACTTAATGAAATGTTTGTGAATAAAGTAAATGAAATAAAATAAATGAGAAAATTGAATTAGGAAGGAATGGGAACACTTTAATTAGTTAATGCTTTATAAAATATAAGTGAAGGGCGGGGGAGTTGATTATGGAAAGCTAATAATTGTTCCAATAGAGGTATGATATTTAATTGAAAAGTAATGTGAAAAATTTTAAGATTTTAATGAATTTTAATATTAATGATAGAATTGAATTGGAATGGAATGTTGTTTTAATTATATACATTTATAATTTCTTTCTTTTTTTAAGAATACAGTGTATATTTTAAGAATGTACCAAGCGGAATCCGAATGGAAACTATGTATTATATTGAGAGTTATAATTTTAGGGGAAAGATATAAAGGCGTCATACTCCAATCAGTAACTACAGGAGAAATTTTGTTTAGTGAGAAAAGATAACAGACAATTGAAACAGGACAGACAAAAAATATAAATATAATGATCTGAATTGAGATGAAATAAATAGAATAAATTTGAGGAAATTAAAAGAGGGGAGAAGCTATGTAGAAAATGTAAAATTGGAATAAGATATGGAATAGAATATAAAAATGAGCATGAACCTGAAATTGTGTCTGCACGAAGAAATGTAACCCAGGATTATGCTGCTTTCAAAAAAGATGTTTTAATTGTGTTTCTTTCTTTTTGTGAAAACTCAAATAAAATTTACAAAAAAAAGAAGATTACGATAAAGAAGAAGCCATCTTTAATGAACAAATAATCTTAGGTGGGGGGAAAAAAAGGAAAGGGGGGGAAAAAGAGAATGGAAAGTTTAAGATTGGGAAAAACAACTCCCCCCACAAAAAAATAGAGTGAAAAGTAAGTATAAAATCAGAAAGCAACTGAAGAGGGAAATGCAGAAGAGAGAATTAGAACTAGAGAGACAAGGGGGTTAAAAGGGGAGGGAGAAGATGAGAGGGAAGAAAGAAAGGAAAAGAAGTTATAAAGGACAGAAACAAAATATAGAGAAACAGGGCCTATTTAGAGATAATGGGTGAAAATTTAATGGAAAAGGGGATTCTGCAAAGGTACATAAGATAGTATTGTTATATTAGAAACAAAAATAATTTTAGAAAATATGAAACAATGTATGATTAAAATGTTTGATAAAATAGCTATCGTAATTCAGTGGAATGCTTGTCAATAAATACATGTAACAAAATGAATATTTAATGATTTACGAAACATATATGAAGAGGCATTTTAACTATTTTAATTCCTCAAGGTGCCCTGGCACCTTGCCTGATTTGTAACTCTTGGTATTTAGTTCATTTAGTCACTAAATGAACTATTTTAGTATTTTTGTATTTTTTGTATAGTTCATTTAGTGACCTTCAAAGTTACAATGCCACTGAAAAAAAGTGAGCATTTTTCACATGACTGTTGCAGCATCCCCAAGGTCATGTGATCAAAATTCCAATGGTTAACAACTATCTCACATTATGATGGTTGTAGTCTCCCTGTCAGCTTTGGAAGCCATATTGAGATTCAGTGCTCCCATGCTGCCACAATTGAGCCTGGGAAAGTGGGAAGGGGAATTCATTTGAGTATATCTAGTTAGACAAAATAAAATTCTTTTACTGGTTGAAGGTCACATAGTGTTGCACACAGTGAAAAGGAAATCTTACTTTTGGACGGATGGTGATTGGGCCATGTGATGTGGTGATAGATATGGGGGCTGGATTTGTAGTTTTTACTTTTGCAAGGAAACCTGAAACTTTCAGATTTGGGATTCACAGTTGTGCCAGTTACTATCCAAATAAAAGGAACTTTTGAGAGATATCTGTCTCAGAGTTATTGGTTGCAATGGAGGGTTGCTGGAACGTTGATATTATCCTGAATCTCTAAACAAACTCCAGCACCCTGAAAGTGGGCTGTCAGGAATGCTGAGCCCCAGCACTGACTCAAAAAATGGAGCAGTGCGAACACTCAGTGATAATGAAGGGAAGGGGGGAAGCTGCAGAAGGGGCTATGGGACTGGGCACCTGAGAACTAATTGCTCTCATTCTGAAGACTTTTTGCAAGTGATGGAAGCTTCAGAAGAAAGGCGGAGACTAGGCAACTGGCCCAAGGAGACAGATTCATGGAAAAGCTGCCAGATAGAGCTGAATCCAGAGATGGGACCGAAGAGAAGCTGCCTGAACACCTTTTCTACTTCAGCCCTCTGAGGGCGGCCCACAAGACAGAGTGGAGAAGTGGGAGGCATTGGAATCAGACAACTCCCAAGAATGGAACCTATTGGCTACATCCTAAAGTCAGTTGTTGGCAGGGATCCCAGAACAATTCCAGCAACTTAAGGTGGAAAGTTATGTCTCATAGCCACAGCATCTCCAGATGAGCTGCCCACATTCACTTTCACTAGTCCAAGATTTGACAGTAGAACCAGTGTAGTGTTGGTCAGAGGTGGCCTAAGGAGTGGCCCAGCATGGCAGGGTCAAGCAGCAAGGGTCAAGCAGGGTCAAGCAGCAGATGCAGCTGACATTAGGTATGTTAAAAAGGATTAACAGCAATCCCTCCTCAGCAAGGCGATCTGTGCAGGCAGCAGACTACAACCACCCCCCTTTTCCCAGCACAGAGAAGAATTCAACAGATGGCCTCTATTCAGCAAGTTCCAATCAAACCACCCCTTGGAGCAGCCCTGCAGGGACCCTTCTTCCAGCATGCCCCAGCCGCTCGGCAGATCCCAGCTCAGCTGCCCCTTGGAGTATCCCTACAGGGCCCCTACATTCCCCAGCCAGCTCAACACATTCCAGCTCAGTCTGCAGTTGCTATGGTGATTCCTCCCCCAGACCAGATCAAGTGGCTTTCAAATCAACTTTTGACAGATGGCATGAAAACTTTGCTTACTTCCTTACCCAGATCTGGTCACACATAGATCAATTTGGAAACCACTATGCAATAGATTGTGACCTAGTTTCTGCAATTACAATTGGGATGAATGAGGGGGGTGCTTCCAATTGGGTAGCTCAATTGCACTAACAGGATACCCCAGAGCTACAAGATGCCAATGCCTTTATTGAGCTTCTTAGGGCTTGAAAATCCTGATAGAAAGTGAAGACAAAATAATGGAAATAAAGCAAGGCAAGCGACCCTTAGAGGCTTTGTAAGGGACTTTAGTAGGGTTGCAAGCAACCTCATGAACTGGCCTGACAGAATACTTCTGCACTATTTTAAGAATTCTATTGATCCAGAAGTCAAAAAAGCATGTAGCATCAGAGGAATACCAGAGACATTATAGGATTGGTATGCCATGTCTCTTAGGCTGAACAGGGAAATCAACCCACACCAAAAATCCCCTTCTGAGGGCCTTCCTAGAAGAACTGTGGCCAGACGGCCTCTGACTAAACCTGCTGAAGCTGCTCCTACCCAACTTACAAGGATTATAAAGTGCTATTGATGTGGCCAGGCTGGTCATAGGGCAGCCGATGTCTGGCTCCTATACCTGTTCCACAACTGAGACGTAATACAGCTGCCAGCTGTCAAAGAAATCCATGGAAGCCTCCAGACACTAGCCGGTTTGACATGCTGTAGAGGTTCCCCTCCCCATAGCAAGGAACTTCCAACCAAAGAAATCCTCCATGGAAAGGCAGATGAAGAAGAGGACTCCATGATGAGTGCTGTCATTCCCCACTTTACAGTTATAGTGAAGCTGGTGGTACCTGAGACAGGGGAAGCAGGGGAGGTAGAAGCAGTCATAGATACTGGGTGTTCCAGATGCCTTATTGGGCTCCCCATTGTTGAACAATTAAGAATAAAGTCTGAAGTCCTAAAATGCCCAATCAGTTTGAACAGGTAGGTGGAACATTAATTGGAGGAGTCACAGCCACCCAAATTACAGAGTTAATCAAACTAGAGATGAGCAGACATCGTAAGCTCATAAGTTTTGTAGTGGCTCCAAAATTGGCAAAATCTATCATATTGGGACTTGCTTGGCTTGATAAATGGGCTCCTACCATCAAGTGGGAAGACAGATAACAAAAAATCATAATTGGGGTTGGCCCACTGTCCCCCTTCCTCCCACAAAGAAACTGCTACCCAACAGTGATTGACAACCAGAAGCAGCAGCCACCATTTCAGACTCTCCTCCAGGCAAGCCTCGAGTCCCCAAAGAATACAGGGACTTGGCTGAGGTTTTTAGTGAAGAGGAATGCAACATTTTACCTCCCCCCACATCAAGCCACTGATTGTACCATTGAGTTAGAACCTGGGGCAAAACTGCCAATACCAAAGATGTATTCCATAACACCAGCTGAGATGACTGAGTTGAGAAAATACTTTGATTCCAATTTAGACAGAGACTTCATTGAACCTGTCAAATCTAGGTTGGCAGCCCCAGTACTGTTTAAAGAAAATAAAGATGGCAGCTTATGCTTATGTATTGACTTTAGGGGAGTTAACAGGGTGTGCGTAAAAAACATTTATCCCCTCCCCCTCATGAAGGATTTATTAAATCACCTGTCTAAAGCAGGGGTGGGATTCAAATTTCTTAACAACCGGCTCTGTGGGCGTGGCCTAATTTGTGGGTGTGGTTTGGTGGTCATGTGACTGGGTGGGTGTGGCTTGCTGACTGGGCATGGTTTTGTGGTCATGTGACTAGCAAACCAAATATAAGTGTCCTTGCTTAATGGCCAGTTGCTTAGCAAGTATTCTAATTTATGACTGACCTTCCTAGAGCTACTTGACCTGTTTTTGGTGTTTTGACAGTCATGCGCGTGCACACGTGCACACGTGCACACACACACACACACACACACACACACACTTATGATCAGTTACAGCATCCCACACAGTCTTGTGACTGAGGTTTTCTATGTTTTTTGCCAGTTTCCAACAATACCTTCTGGTTTCTGGTTTAAAATGCCCATTGGGGAAAATAGACTTGTTTAACAAACACAGTATTTGCTTAATGACCACAGGGTTCACTTAATGACCATGGTGTTTGCCTAACCAGGGGTCTGCTACCTTAAACACTCAAAGAGCCATTTTTCTATTTTCTTTTAAACATCTCTCTCTCTCTCTCTCTCTCTCTCTCTCTCTCTCTCCCTTTCTCATCTCTTTTTCTTTCTCCCCTTTTCTTTCTTTCTCTCTCTCTCATCTCTCTGTCTCTTGTCTCTCTTTCTATTTCCCTCCCTCCCTCTCTTTCTTTCTCTCTTTCTGTATGTGTGTCTTGTCTCTCACTTCCCCCCTTTCTCTCTGTCTCTTCTCTCTCTCTTTTCCTCCCTCCCTCTGTCTCTCTCTCTCTCTGTCTGTGGGGGGGGGGCATATAAGTCACTTTTTTTCAGTGCTGTTGTAACTTTAAATGGAGGCTAAACGAATAGTTATAAATCAAAGACTATCTGTATCTGCGGCTTTAACCTTCCAATTAGCATCTAACTAAATTTCATCTGCATCTCTGCATCAAGCAGATAATAATATCTGCATCAAGCAGATAATAATAATTTCCTTATTCCCAAAATGCAGGAAAATAACCCAGGCTCACAAGAAGTTGTATTTCTGATGTTTTTCAAGCTTAGCAACTTTAAGACATGTGGACTTCAATTCCCAGAATTCCCCAAGCATCGTGAGACCTGATCATTTGATTACTCCCAAGTCAGTAACATGAAAGAATTACCAACTTTAAAGATACTGAGCATTGTATCTCTGTATGAATTGATTTAGTAAGATTCCATACTTACCACACTCCTGTCTCTGCTTGGACAGAACCATCAAGGCATTTCTACTGGATTGCCCCTTGTACCAAGGCTCTGATTTAATATTGTCCCCTCCTCCTCACTAAATGCATGGATTGACCTCAAATGGATGTTACCTATTTTCTGCTGGTGGATTAATCTATAAAATGTAATATAAACTGCCCCTTCATCACAAGGACACAGCTTTAAAGATATTAAAGTGTCCCCCCCCCCCCCAGGGATACTTGCTCCAGGCTACTTTAAAATGCTTTAAAGCCTGGTTCAGCTCCAACAACACTTCCTGGAACTTTTCCTTGTAGCACTGGGCTCCTTGGCTTTTATTTTGAAATCCAGCACTCCTGGGCTTCAGCTTGAAGCCCGGCAGCTCCAACAATATAACTTCAGCCTCATCAGAGGCAAGTGGCCAGGAGGGGAAGAGGCAAGGCTAGCCAGGGGTATGATTTGCTGGTTCTCTGAACTGAGCAGAATCATAACATCTGGTTCTATGGAACTGGATGAAACTGGTAGAATCCCACCCCTGGTCTAAAGGCAAGGCATTTACAAGCTAGATCTGAGAGAAACCTACTACCGAGTTCACATAAAGGAGGGAGATGAATGGAAAACTGCCTTCAACTGCCATCTGGGTAGTTTCCAGTTCTGAATCATGCCTTTCATACTCCACCCCCCCAGTATTTATGCAACTAATCAATGAAGTATTACATCCACACCTGTACAAAGAGGTCACTGTCTACTTGATTGACATTCTTATATTCAGCAAAACTATCAAAGAACATGTCAAATTAATCAGGCAAGTACTGAAAAAACTTTCAGCCACTAAGTTATATGCAAAGCTGTCAAAATGCAAATTCCATAAAGAGTCGTTGGACTACCAAGTGTCTAACCAGGGGATTGAAATGAACCCTGGAAAAGTGAAGGCAGTACTAGACTGGCAACCCCCCAAAACACGTAAACAACTTCAGAGGTTCTTGGGTTTTGCAAATTTCTAGAGACAATTTATCCCTTCATTTGCCAAGGTCATCCTCCCTTTAACAGAATTACTGAGAACTGAGCCTTCCCCGACCAAACCAATCAACCCCTTACTTGGACAATGAACTGTCAGAAATCTTTTGAGACATTAAAATGCCTATTTGCTGCTGAGCCTATCCTCCAGCATCTGGACTCAACCAAACCTTTTATACTCCAAGCTGATGCTAGTGATGTGGATGTCACAATAATTCTTCTCCAGAAGAACTCTCAATGCCTTGCACTTATGTGTCCAAAAAGTTGACAGACACAGAGCGTAGGTGGGAAGTTTGGGAAAAAAAGGTGTTTGCCATGCGGTGGGCTTTACTATCTTGGACGCATTTCCTGGAAGGAGTGAAGGAGCCTTTCAAGGTGTGGACTGATCATAAAAATCTCGAGGCTCTAAAGCAGGGGTGTCCAACCTTTCACCTTCCCTGGGCCACATTAGAAGATGAAAATTTGGTTTGGGCCGCACATAAAATAAAATAACAGTAATGATACCCAATCATCCCCCCAAACCATAGAAAACATAGTTAACATATTAAATTTATTTGGAAATAAAGTTAGTGAGATGTTTTTATTATTTATTATTAATTATTTATTTAAAATTATTTATTTTTTATCACCATTTTTTTAATCACAGTTTATTTTCCGGCCAAATTTTGTGGGGGGAGCTCGCCTGCCTCACGCCTACCTCTCCTCCTGCAAATAGCCGGGCTGGATGAGGCAGGACTGGAAGGCAAAAGCAGCAGCGGCGGTGGCGGGGGCAGAAGCAGCGGCGGGGGAAGGCTTCTGCCCCCGCCGCCGTCGCTGCTGCTGCTGCAGTGGCGGGGGAAGGCTTCTGCCCCCATCGCCGCTTCTGCCGCCACTGCCGCTTCTTCCCCTGCCCCCGCTGCTGCTTCTGCCGCCGCCGTTTCTGCCGCCGCCACCATCCCCGTCACTTCTGCCGCCGCCGGCGCTTCTTCCCCCGCCCCCGCTGCTGCTTCTGCTGCTGCCGTTTCTGCCCCCGCCACCATCCCCCCCGCCGCCGCTTCTTCCCCCACCACGGGGACAGCGGCAGCGGGGACAGAAGAAGCAGGAGGTGGCGTTCTGACGGTGCTCGCCTTTTCTCTTGCTGCTTGGCCTGGCGCTCGCCTCGCCCCACCTTGTGCCTGCCTCTCTTCCTCCTTCTCGCTGGCTGTGGCACGATGGTTGGGGTGGCCATTGGGCCGCATTACGAGGTGACCTGGGCCGTATGCGGCCCGTGGGCCGCGGGTTGGACAAGCCTGCTCTAAAGACACCCCTGAAGCTATCGCCTAAACAAGTTCGCTGGGCTCAATACTCCCAGACATTAAACTTTGACATGAAATATATCCCAGGAAGAAAAAACATATTGGCGGATGCCTTGTTTAGAAAACCCCAATTTGACAGTGACCAGGAAGAGGTAGTGCAAACTATTATATCAGAAGCCCAACTCACAGGCCAAGTAATCACCTGAGACCAAGCCAAATGCAGTCCCAGATGTTTAGAAGACAAACTGACAGCCCAGTTGAAAGCAGCACTTTTAACCAATTCATGGTTTGTTGAACATCAACCTGATTTGACAATGAACAAAGGACTGGTTTGGAGAAGAACCAAGATTTATGTACCCAATACCCTAAGACTGATGGTACTGAAACGTACATGACTCATGGTAAGCCCACTCTTTGGGTTCTTAAAAACCCTACATTTATTCAGGAGACAGTTCTGGTGGCCAAAAATGAAAACTGATGTCGAGGACTATGTGCCACAATGTAACACTGAGCTGGAAAAAACCTGGTCTCCTTCAACAAGTAGCTGAACCAACAAAGCCAGAGGAAGAAATGACGATGGCCTTTATCATAGAGTTACCAGAGAGTGGAGGAAGTACTGTGATTTGGACACCTTTTGGACCTCAGGGGCCACCAAACTCATAATTTTATATCTCGGGGACCACTAATATGAATCTTGACTGATGGTGGCTTGCCGACATTGGTGGGAGAGAGAGAGAGAGAGAGATAGAGATCTGATCTAACATCTCTCCCCCCCCAAACATACAGAGGCAGGAGTGGGGTTCAAATTTCTTAACAATGAGTTCTGTGGGTGTGGCCTAATTTGTGGGTGTGGCTTGGTGGTCATGTGACTAGCTGGGCATGGCTTGTATGTAAATATAGATATTTATGTAAATATTGAATTTTTTTATAAAAAAAGAACAACTTTTACCCAAAATAAGGCAAAGTAGGCAGGCAGATTGAGTTGCTCACAGAATCACAGATTCATTCAGAGATCTATCTTTCTGCCATCATCTACCTGAGTCTGCAGTAAATAATAGAAGCTTCAGTCCTAAGGAAACTTTGGCTCTGCTTAAAAGCAGAGCCGAAGATCTAAAGATTAGTTTGAAAGCAAGAAATCCAATGGTTTCCTGCTTTCTAGCTAATCTAAATCTCCTGGCACAGCAGAACAGCTGATAGTTGGGGGAAAAAAGGAGAAATAACAACTTAGCAGGCAAGTTTGCTGGGTAAGGAGTGAGTAGTGGGGGAGGGTTCCCGTGGACCATGTGGGTGGCACAGCCTTGTGTTCCTGCGCAGCCTGGATTTGGGGGGTGCTCTGGGGGTGATATTTCTCTGTGGCCCAGCAAAATTTTCTCATGGACCACCAGTGGGCTGCTGCCCACCGATTGGCAATCACTGATTTGGACTGTTATTGACTTATTCTATAAGCAAGCCCACTTTACAGCATGTAATGGTCTACCTTCAGCTAAGAAACTTGTGAAACTGTTTGCAAAGCATATTTACCAGCTCCACGGAGTACCTCATAGAGTAATCTCAGATCGAGGTGTACAGTTTACTGTCAAGTACTGGAGGGAGTTTTTGAAGTCCATTGGGTGGTCCCAAGGGCTTTCCTCAACATTCCATCCTGCGTGTAATGGCGCCATGGAGAGAGCAAATGCTATGGTGGAACAATACATTAGATGTTATGTAAATTATCAACAGGAGAACTGGGCAGAACCAGGGATAGGTTTCTACTGGTTCACACTGGTTCTATAGAACTGGTTTTTAATGTCACCAGTAGTTCTAAGAATCAGTAAAACTGACCCTGATTGGCCCCGCCCCTCTCCGCCACTCCTATGGACCAAAACAATTTTTATTACTGAGCATGCACAAAAATCCCTTCCTCATTCTTCCCTGCCTGCCCCTCCCTTCGCTGCTCCAGCCCCCACACCATCCATTGCTCCAAAGTAAAAAAAAAATCATATTTTTTTAAAAAAATGGTTTTTTACTGCGCACACATGAAAATCCCTTCCTCATTCTCCCTGTACTCCCCTCCCTTCACTGCCTCAGCCCCCACCTCTATCCACTGCTCCAAAGTAAAAAAACTGTTTTCCCATTTCCCCACCCACCCCTCCCTTCTCTGCCCTGGCCCCCGCCCCTATCCGCTGCTCCAAAGTAAAAAAATACCCATTTTTTTAAAAAAACGGGTTTTTTTTTACTGCACACATGTGAAAATCCCTTCCTCATTCTCCTCTGCCCACCACTCCCTTCACTGCACCAGCCCCCACCCCATCAGCTGCTCCAAAGTAAAAAAAAACACCATTTTTTTTTAAAAAGGGTTTTTTTACTACGCACGTGCAAAAATCCCTTCCTCATTCTCCCCTGCCCGCCTCGCCCTCCCCTTACTTATAGCGCATGTGCACTAAATACAAAATTTTTCCCACCCGGCGCCATCATTCACACCACCACCACCAGCAGCAGCAGCAGCAACCGAGCCAGCTGCCGAGCCAGCCAGCCAGCCAGCCAGCCAGCCAGCCGTCGCTGCCTGCCTTCAGCCTCCCTGCTGAGTGAGTGAGAGCAAGCCACAGCCCCAGTTGCCACCGCCGCTAACCGTCCTCACTTCGCCGGTCTGCCTCTCAGGCCTGCCTTGACTAGTCTGCCTCCCGGCTTGTCTGCCTTACCTTAAAGAAGACACAAGCCTCAGCTGCTGCTGCCACCGCTAGCCATGCTCGCCTGCCCTGATTGCCTATCCCGCCGGCCTCCGAAGATGCAGATTGGTAAGTACGACCTCCAACCCAGTCACCTAACTACCACTGCCAGTCCTGATCGATTGCCTACTCCCGGGATGCCCACCACCCTTGCTGATGCTCCCTGCCTCCCACTCCCCCAACTTTCCTCACCCACAGCCCTCCATTGTTGCTTGCCTTGCCTTCCCACCTACCTCCTCCTGCCACCGCCACCACCTGCCAACTCCCAGGCTGGGCACCACTGCCTCACCCACATGGCGGCCGCCATCTTGGCTAGGCCACTGGCACTGGCCCACCAGCTTCCCTTGCCCACCATGGCCCAAGGGTTTCTGCCTTGCCTTCCCACCACCGATTGGTAGTGAGGAAGCAAAGCAGCAAATCCTGTTGAGCCGGTCTCCTACCTCCTCCTGCTGCCACCACCACCAGCCTGGTCAAGAGCCGACTCCTGCGTCAGCCATCCTTGCCACAGCAAGCCAACTTGCCTGTCTCCTGTTTGGTAAGTTGCTTTTTTATATTTATGTATTTATTTATGTTTTTGCTATCTGCTTTTGTTTTCATTAATTATAAAAACAAAACAAATACTAAAGAAATAAACACATAAATAAAATTTTCTTTACTATTCATCTTGATGTTTTCCTTTACTTAAAGAAACATCAAGATGAATAGTAAAATAATTTTTATTTATGTGTTTATTTATTTCTTTAGTATCTGTTTTGTTTTTATGATAAATAAAAAAAAAACAGATAGTAAAAAAAATACATAAATCAAAAAAGCAACTTACCAAAAGGGAGACAGGCAACTTCTTGTTTCATTGATGTTATACATTATATGTTTCTGCTTAAATCAATATATAGCAACATCAATGTAACAAGAAGTTGCATGCATACATAAATGGATTTTTTTTAATAAAAGTGATTTATTTATTTAAACATAAACCATCTTCAGTTACATAGTGTGTTAGTTGGTATAAATCACTTGTGCACAATCTCTGCCGTCTTTCCCTTCCAATTTGCATTAATCCTTATATCATAAATCCATTATATATATTTATATTATTACTATTATTAATTACTTACTAACTACTAATATTACATCATTTTATGCAAGCAAATCACCATTTTTACTTAATCTACTTTATAATGTTCATTTCATCATCACCAATCTATTCTATAACAATATATCCTTCCTTTACCTCTGTGACTCTATTATACTTATATTATAAAGTATTATAAAATATTTCATAAATGAAAAAGCAAAGCAGAAACAAATATCAATAAGTACAGCAGTGTAACAGAAAAATTATTTAAATTTCTTTGTATTGACTTATTTCTAATTTTGTTAATTATATCAACATGTTTATAATTATCAACCTTCTGTATTTAATTCATACATTAGCAATGATCATTCTATGCTTAATTTCTACCTCTTATGTCTTTCCATTTCTGTACATTGTAATTTTTTAATTTCATTTTCATCAATGGGGATCTCTTCATTTTTCCACTGTTATGCAAACAATTCTAGCTGCTGTTAACATGCATAACTTTAAATATGTACTGTACTCAGGGGTGGGTTTCTACAGGTTCTGTCCACCTCTGTAGAACCGGTAGCTCTGAAGAGCAGCAGACATAGAACCGGTTCTATGACTGCTGATGTTTTTACCCACATGCTCGCCCGGGCTCTTACCTGACCTTTATTTCCTGCATTTTCTGTTAAGTTTGAGCAATGAGAGGCTGAACCAGAGCATGAGTGCAACAGTACTTTATTTTACAAATAAAGGGCTGACCGTGCTTGCCAAGCCTGGAACTGGCTTGCAGCAATCAGCAACCAGTTGGACCCCGCAGCCTGCTTTTATAGCTGGCTGCTGGGGAGAACCAACCAATGGGAATGGGGGAATATCGCCCACACAAAGTGAGTGGACCTGAGTGAGAACTCCTTGAGTCCTCAGGACATAACACCCCTTCCCCCAGATGCGAACACGCATAGTCCTTGAGGTAGACGGGGTTTGTGTTGGCGCCCGGAGCGGCGCAACTCGGGAACATTGTCTGTCTGTTCGGTATCAGTCTGTGACGGTTGAGCTGGCATAGTGTCGCCAACACTCTCTCTGGACTGGGCATCCTCAGGAACCACCGGGTTGGTTTCTGGGGTCGAGCTCTCGTGGGTTGGATCAGGTTGGTCAACTCTCTGGGCGCTGTTGTCCGAGTTTGGGCTGACCGGGCGACCGCTGGCGCAGACTGGTCGCTGGGTGCGGTGTGGCTGGGCGGCAGATGAGACGGTTCCCCTTCGACTGGAGGCTCTGGATTCTTGTTTGCAAGGTTGCTGAGGCGCCTTCTGAGTTGGTCTATGTGCCTCCTCCAGACACGACCATCCTCCAGCCTGACTCTATACGATCTCGGCCCGGTGACGGCGATGACCTCGCCCAGAATCCAAAACGGGTCCCCAGCGAAATTCCTTGCGAATACCGGCTCCTGTAACATAAAATGTCTAACCCCCGAAGTGGAAGCGAGGGGAGAGTCAGGGCAGTATTGTGGGTGCAGTCTATCTAATACAGTCCTCAGGCGCCGGCCCATCAGAAGTTCCGCTGGGGACTTATTGGTGACTGCACAGGGGGTTGAGTGCTGGCTCATCAGGAACCGTGAGAGTTTGTGGTGCCAGTCATCTCTGCCAAACCTAGCGAGGGCCTCTTTGGTGGTCCTGACGGCCCTTTCAGCCAACCCATTACTCGCAGGGTGAAATGGGGCTGTGAAAATGTGGCGAATGCCAAGGTTGGCTGCAAAACGGCTGAATTCTACTGATGCGAACTGTGGGCCATTATCGGAGACCAAGGAGTCGGGTAGTCCATGTGTAACGAACAGGCGCGTTAACACATTGGTGATTGCTAGTGTGGTGGTCGTGGATAGCTGTGCCATGTCTATCCACTTGGAATAAGCGTCCACGACCACTAGGAACATCTTTCCATGCACGGGCCGGCCAGATCGATATGGATTCTAGACCAAGGCGCTGGCGCTCTCCCATCTGGTAGGGGTGGCGATGGGGGAGCAGGACGGGATTCCTGGCAAATGCTGCAGGAACTTACCCAATTGACAATGTCCTCGTCTAGACCCGGCCACCACACGTAGCTGCGTGCCAACGCCTTCATTCTCACAATGCCGGGTGTCCCTCGTGCAACGCCTCCAGGACTCGGGTACGCAGCGAGGTCAGAATGACCACTCGAGTGCCCCACAGAAGACAACCCTGCAAACTGGACAGCTCCTGCATGCGAGTCTTAAAGGGTGCGAATTTGTTATCAACGTTGCCTCCCGGCCACCCCCTCCTCACCCAGTCGAGCACCTGGGCGAGCGTTTGGTCTGCCTTGGTTTTGGCGGCGATGTCAAGGGCGGTGATGGGCAGGTCCAACTGTGTGATTTCAAAAATGGCATTGACAGGAGCTGGGTCTTCAGCCGGAGCGGGTAAGGGGCAGCGACTGAGTGCGTCAGCGTGGGATAGAGTTTTGCCCGGGCGGTGGATAAGTTTGTATGAGTAGGCCGCTAGGAAAAGTGTCCACCGTGTCATCCGAGGGGAGAGGACTTGAGGTGTCTGTTTGTCGCCGGCCAGTAGGCCCAGAAGGGGCTTATGGTCGGTGACCAGTTCGAAGAAGTGGCCAAAAGGAATTCGTGAAACTTTTTCACGGCTGCAACAGCTGCTAGGGCTTCCTTGTCAATTTGGCTGTAATTTCACTCCGTGGCCGAGAGCGTCCTGGAGAAAAAGGCAATGGGGGCCTCGGCGCCATTGGCGAGTCGGTGACTAAGGACCGCCCCAATTCCAAAAGGGGATGCGTCTGCTGCCAGTACTAAAGGAAGGTTGGGGTCGAATTGGATGAGCACTGCCTCTGACGTAAGTAGTGATTTGACGGCGTTAAACGCCTGGTCTTCTTTGTGCCCCCAGTGCCACGGTGACTTTTTGTCTAGTAATCTGTGTAGGGGTTCGGCTACTGAGGCTTTATGGGGCAAGAAGGATGCATAAAAGTTTAGGAGCCCCAAGAAAGCTTGTAGCTCCGTTTTGGAGGTCGGTGTGGGAGCTTCGTGGATCGCCCTAACCTTGGACTCCAGGGGTGAATGCCAGAGGCGTCAATTTTATAACCCAGAAAGTCCACCTGTCTAGTGGCAATGGCGCATTTTTCTTTTTTTTAACTTGAGGCCATGCTGTCTGAACCTCTCTAACACTGCTCGCACTCTCTGGAAGAGTTGGGGTCTGTCCCTGGCCGAGACCAAGATGTCGTCGAAGTAGGGTACTACACCAGGGAGGCCCTGTAAAATCCGCTCCATGAGGGACTGAAAAATACCCGGGCAACACTTACGCCAAATTGGAGACGCTTGCATCGGAAGGCACCCCTGTGAGTGACGATGGTCTGAAGTTCCGCTGTTCGGTTATCAACAGGGAACTGTTGATATGCTTGAGACATGTCCAATTTAGCAAAAATACTGCCCGGTTCGAATGTGTGCAATAAGTGCTGAATGACGGGCACAGGGTAGGCGCTAACTTGTAAATATTTATTGATTGTTGTCTTGTAGTCCGAGCAAATTCTCAGGCTACCATCTTTTTTGAGGGTGTGACAATGGGCGTCTCCCACTTGGCGAAATCTGTTGGCTCAATGACCCCTTGTTTTAGTAGTTTATCCAATTCAGCGTCTAGTTTTGGTCGAATAGCAAATGGAACTCTACGTGGTTTTAATCTGATTGGGACTGCCTGGGGGTCAACGGTGAACGAGATGGGGGTTCCATTATAACACCCCAGCTCTTCGCTGAACACATCTGCGTAGTCAGCGAATAAGGAGTCAGTGTCTGAGGTTGAGACAGCATGGACTCCTGTTAACCCTAGGCCGAGGTGGGGAAACCAATCGAGCCCCAATAAGGTGGGTAGATTGCCATTAACTACCACTAGAGGTAGGTGGCCTTTAAAAGCTCTAAAACTGACAAAGAACTTGCCTCTGCCGATCACGGGAATGGCCTTCCCCTGGTAGTCCTTCAGACCGAACTGGCATCTCTGAAGCCGGGTAGTAGATAGGCTGGGGTGGAGTCTCTTGAGGGTGTTCCACGAGATTATTGAGAGCGCTGACCCTGTGTCAACCTCCATGTGGCACGGTTTACCTTCTAGGGAAACGGAGAGAGAAATTTTACTAACAGTGTGGCTAGTACGCCTGGCAAGGCGGTGCGTGCGACAGTTTAATACTTGCCTCTGTGGTCCCGAGTGCGAGGACGGGGGTCTGTGTGCAGCGCTTTGGGGGGCTTGGCAGACTCGCAATGTGCCCCCTCTTATGGCAGTTGTTGCAAACGGCTCCTTTAAACTTGCAGGTGGCCCTTTGATGTGATCCCCACAGGCTAGGCACAGCGTGATGTGCTTGGGTGGACCGGTGTATTCTTGTTTGGCCCCTACCTGCGACCGTCTGTCATTGGTGAGGCGATGGACATCGTTCTCATCGTTGTGGGCTTCCTCCGCTTCCACCTCTTCGGAATGGACTGGGAACGATGCTAGCTTGGCACTTGGGCCCTGAATTTCGGTGGCTGAGTTCATTGCTAGCTCGGCTGCTAGGGCCTCCTCTACCGCTTGCGCAAGGTTGAGGTCTTTTTTAGCTAGCAGTCGCCTCTGTAGGTTGAGATCCTTGACCCCACAAACTAATTGATCGAGGAGCATGTCCTCCAGGTATGTTCCAAACCCGCAGTGCAGGGCTGCTGTTCTGAGGGCGGCCATATATTGATTGATGGTCTCCTTACTTGATTGCTTCCTCATACGGAACGTGAACCTCCTGGCGATTTGTGAAGGTCTGGGAGCGTAGTGGTTAGTGAGGATCTCAAGCAACTCGGACCACGGAACGTTTTTTAATTCTCTCGGCGCTACGAGTGCTGCGGCGGTATCGTAAACAGTGGCTCCGCAGTAGATTAGGAAATAGGATTTTTTCCGATGCTCTCCCGCATCCGCCAGGCCGACCGCATCGATGTAATGATTGAAACGGTTCTTATACGATTCCCACTTCTCTTCGTCTGGTTTAAACGCGGGGAATACTGGGTTGGAACTCATGGTGCTGGAACGGCTGGGCTACCTGCGGAAAAAATCTCTCTGGGACTACGAGCGCTCGTGAGTTACTAGTGAAATCAGCTCTGGAGAGGTTTTTTGCTAACCTCTCTTTCTCTCTCTGGGTTACCACGTTGGCTGCTAGCCGTTGGAGGTGTCTAAATTCGCGCCAAAAAAAAAGTGGGCGTTAGTGACTCTCTACAGCGCTGTGCTGTGATTCCTACTGGCTCGAAATTCAAATGACACCCGTTTGAATTTCGCGCCAAATGCAGAGCGGCTGCGGCGCAGCGCTTCACTTTCCCGTAGCGGGGCTAACAAGCGGCTACAGACGCTTCTAACTTTTGACTCAGACCGCTTTCTCTGGCTGCGGATCTGCGTTTGCTCTTTTTGATCGCTCGTTTTGTTAGCTGACCGCTCTCTCTGGCTGCGGATCAGCGTTTCCCTTATCGCCAGCCGATCGCTCTCTCTGGGTTGCGGATCGGTGGCTAGTGACTCAGCGGTTGCAAGGTGCATCTGGTAGCCATCCCATCCTCGTCGCCAGTGTTAAGTTTGAGCAATGAGAGGCTGAACCAGAGCATGAGTGCAACAGTACTTTATTTTACAAATAAAGGGCTGACCGTGCTTGCCAAGCCTGGAACTGGCTCGCAGCAATCAGCAACCAGTTGGACCCCGCAGCCTGCTTTTATAGCTGGCTGCTGGGGAGAACCAACCAATGGGAATGGGGGAATATCGCCCACACAAAGTGAGTGGACCTGAGTGAGAACTCCTTGAGTCCTCAGGACATAACATTTTCCACTTCAGCTGCCGTGCAAGGCACAGCTGCAGTTAAAAAATCAGGAAAAAAGTACTTTTTCAATGGCTGCTTCTCGGCACGCAGCGCTGCTTAGCTGTCTAGGCACCAGGCTGATGACAATCTACAGGCACACGCGCAGCGTGCAGGGAAGCACATCATAAATCACTGAACCTCATAAATCACCGAACCAGAAGTTAACCCTGTCAGATCCCACCCCTGATTGTACTCCCTTTATGTGGGTACTAACAAAATATTTCTGGTTTTAAAATTTAAATCTATATGTTGCTTTACCATTTTTGCTAACCTGGACACTATATCCTCTTGAATAGCTACACTAGCAGTGCCCAATACTAGAGAGAGCATTCCATTAGGGACTGTTGGTCCAGGTAAGTAGTCTTGGCTAGGAAAGATTTTTGTGCCACTACTGGCACAAAATAACAAACTCCTTTGGTTTGTTAATAGTATTTCCATTTTAAGTGTTTCTTTTTCAATTAATGAATTGTAATTATGAAAATATCAGCCATTTTTTTATATACACAGTGCAACATCTTTTTTATAGACTGTCATTTTCAAATCCACTTTCAGTTCCGTCTCAGTCTTGTCTGGTGAAACTTGTTCCTCTTCCATAACATATTTTAAACACTAACTAGCTACAGTGTTAGGGACTCTTAAAAGTAACTGAATGTTACTGATCTCCATTCCTCTCCTGCTTTCTTCGCTTGCCACTGCCTTCACCACTCAACTTACAACAACAATCGAGTCCAAACTGCTGTTGATTTTTTTTGCAGCATATTGCCAAGATGAAAAGGCAAATGAGTTTGTCTGCTTTCTTCAGCAAGAAAACAAAAGGAGATCCAAAAGAGTCACAACCACAACCATTGGATTCTGAGGAAAGCAGAGCCAGCACATCATCCATTGAAGAAAGCGGAGCCAGCACATCATCTACACCACAACCAGAAGAAGGAGCCAGCACATCAACAGGTACTAGAAGAGCTGAATCAGATATTGAAGGGAACCTTCCTGACTGCGGGACACTGCAGCAGTACAATAATTTTAGGGAAAAATATGATGGACTGGATGTTTCCCAGAAAAAAATTAGGTTGCAAGTATTGCAGAAGATTTGAAATTTCGACCAAAGAAAAATTGCACTCAGTTCAGCACTTCCTGCACATGAACATAGTATGTTCAGAAGGCAGAAGTCGCCTTGCAGTTTCCAGTATTACAAATCTCCTGACCATCAGTCTAATTGGCTTACCTGTGCAAGAATGGGACCCTGTTCCTATAGTAAAGAAGTGATTACAGGCACATCATCACAGGCACATAGCTGATGATGCTTGTGTTAAACACAAGAAAACTGTAACTTGGGACGATAATAGAAAAGCAATTTGGGAGTACTTTAACTAAGTTTTATTGTTTTTTGTAAAGTTTTGTTATGTAATAGTTTTTGATTAATATTTTAAAATGCTGTAACAATATAGTTTTGTGTATCTTTTTATTATTTAAGTATTAAAGACATGACATAAACTACGTTTTGTTTTGGTATTTTTTTTAATACTTAGTCATTAGGGCAAAGAAGTGATGTTGCATGGGCCTCACCCAGCCCTCTGCAGTTCTCCCTGTAGCTGCTCGTGCCTCGCCTTGCCCTCTCCAGGGTTCCTTGGCCTTGACCAATTACTGAGATAACATAAACTACCAATCAAAGACTGATAAATGTTCTTATCAAAAATAGGACTTTGAACATCACTATGGCTAAACTCCTGGCTCATTGGTGTTTTAGCCAGTTTACAAAGTTCCATTTTAAAACTTTTTAGTAATTGGTTAATTTTATCTGCTTGTGAGATCTTGTATCCTCCCCTAGTTCTATCTATCTTTAAACAAAGATAATGTTTGATTTCTCCTAACTGTTTTATCTTAAATTTCTTTTCCAATAGTGAAATTATCTCAGTAGCTTCTTGTTCAGTTTTGGTGATTAATGTTATGTCATCAGTAAATAATAGCGATAATGAAATTACACCATAATTTTCTTTTTTAAACAAACATGGATCAGCCTATCTTAGTTAATTCTTTAACTATACATTGGTTCCACTCATATCCTGATTGCTTCAAACCATAAAGACTCTTTTTCAATCTCCAGCAATCATCCAGCATGTATTATCATTTTTGAGACCCAAAGGTTTCTTTAAATATATAGTGTGTTGCAATGGTGCATGCAGATATGCTGTCTCTACATCCAAATGATTTACAATACATTTCTCCTTAGCTGCCCACACTAATGCTGCCCTTAATGTAGTAGCCTTCAGACTAGGTGCAAACACCTCATCATAGTCATTTGCTGTCTGATTGAACCCTTGTGCTACTAACTTGGCTTTATGGGTAACAGTCCCATCTACACCTGTCTTTAGCTTATTGGTTGGAATGGAGGGTTGCTGGAATACTGGCATTGGACTAACACTGAGTGACCAGCAGCTAGTCCATATTCGTGGAGAAGAGTCTGCTGCTAGGTGTTGGGAAAATTTGAAGAGGATTTATGTTCGTGACAGTATAGGTGCACACATACATCTTACAGGAAAACTGTTTAGAGCACGTCTTCTGAAAGGTGCAGATATGTTAGCTCATTTAAAGTTCATGAAAAGAATTTTTCAAGAGCTACATGAAAAAGAACTGAATACTGGCATTCCCAGGGTCATGTGAACCCATTTACAACCTTCTGACAAGCAAAATCAATGGGGAGACCAGATTCATTTAGCAGCTGTGTTCTAATTTAACAATTGCACTGATTCACTTCACAAATATGGCAAGAAAAGTCATGAAATGGGGCAAAATTCACTTAATAAATTTCTCACTTAGCAACATAAATTTTGTATGATTGTGATCATAAATCGAGGAGAGGCCAGGTGAGGTGAGGTGTGACAAGGAGTGGCTGGGAGAGGAGGGGTGAGGTTGGGCCGGACATAACAAGGAGAGACTGGGCAAGGAAAAGCACCCCTTGACATGAGTGATGTCGAATTTGCCACGCCCACCCAGTCACATGACCACCCAGCCACACCTACCCAGCTGGTCATTAGGGCAGAGAACTGGTTGTTAAATTATTTGAATCCCACCACTGTACAAGTCCCATTCCCTTCTAGCATTGACAATATTATCTAGTTGGGTAATGAAATGTCTGCAGGAAAACTACCAAGATCAAAGAACACCAAGGACCTTACAATGCTCCTTCCTCCTTCTTCACTCTGCAAACCCATTCCCTTCTAGTACTGATGATGTTGGGAAATGAAACATCTGCAAGAAAAGCTTAAAGAACATCAAAGATGGGGGGAGGGGAGGAGCTGGCGCCGTGACGATACAGCTTGCAATCGAGCTCTTCGATTGCAGCCGATATCTTCGTTTCTGGCCGGTCCAAACGGACCTAAAACGTCCCGTAGGGACGGCTATTGTGAAGGGCATACCCTGTGGACTCCAGGGACACCGCAAAGTCCCTGGATGACCCGGGAGAAGCTCTTTTTGCTGGCAGCGGATAGGCAGCCCCCATGCTGCTGAAGTCGGGGCAGCTCCAGAAAGGAAGAGACTGAAAGAGAGAGTCTGTCGGTTGGGTGAGAAACTTTTTTTTTTCTAATTTTTTGAGGTTTGAAAGGACACTTTGATTGCTAGAAGAAATCTGTGTGATTTTTGACAAAACTGATCAAGCGGCGTTTTTTTTAAGGGAGACGTCAAAGCGAGGCTTTATTTTTCTTTCTTTTTCGCTATCGGACTTCATTGTTATTTACTGGATAACCGGACTGTTCCTTTTTATATATATATTTCCTATTCTCCCTTTGGATTTTTTATATTTTATTTCTTTTTAAGGCTAGAGGCTCCCTTTGGTTATTTTATTTTTTCCTTCTTTTTTTTGTTTTTGTATATATATGTATATACTTCTTGCGGCTTTTTTAAAAATTTTAATTATGCTGTTCTGAGAGGAGGGGGGAAAGTGAGAACTAAGAAACTTTGTAACACTGCCAACTAGAGGCTTGGAAATATTTTACTTGAACTGGAGAGAGATGTGAAAGACTCCTTCTCAAGGACATTTCTTGATAAGATAGAGGGAAGAGCGCAGTAGAATATTATTATTACAGGTGCTTTTCTGGATTTCTGTCAACAATTAAATATTTATGGCTTGGCTTTGAAGCTTGTGGGAAAGGGAAGGGAGTCATAATTAGAGCCTTGGACAACTAAGCAGAGTGCAGTGTATTGTTTCTACTTTCTTTTTCTAATCTTTTTTTTAGTTCCACAACCCCCTCTATTAGCGTTATTGTATATTTTTATTTTAGTAAAGTTTTTATTTTTTATTTTTATTTATTTTCAAGGGGAAGCCTTTGAATTTTTCATTTTTATTTTACTTTGATTCTTTTTTTTTCCATTGGGACTTTTGCTTTTCTTTTTATCGTATACTTTTGGATTATCTCTTTTTTTTCTTTTCTCAACTGAGATTTTTTTGGCTGGATTAAGGTGTGGAACTTGAAGAAATTTATTCTATTTTTCTTTTTTCTTTTTCCTCTTTTTGGTTTTGGTCTTGCTTGTTATTATTATTATTGGTTTATTATTATTATTATTATTATTATTATTATTATTTTTATTGTGGATTACTTTATAATTGGATTAAGGTCAGGAAGAACCTGAAGAATTCCTTTTTTCTCTCTCTCTTTTCTCTTCTTTTTTTTTATTATTGGGTTTTTTATTGCTGGACTTTTTCACTTTGGATTATAATTGGCCATTTTTTTTTAATTGGATTAAAATTTGAAAGAATTTGAAGATTTGGAACCATCTAAAATGAGTAGGAAACTTATGCCTTTGAGTGCCTCTGTGTCCACCTCTGCCTCCCCACCATCTGGACAACGTTCAATTCAGGTAATGTTAAAGCAAGATAAAGAAAAAGAACAAGAAAAAGTAACCTTACAGATGATTATGCAAGGAATTCAAGACCTTAAGATAAAAACAGACACCATTGAACAAAGAACAGGGAGGATGGAGGAAAAAGTGGAAAATATTCAACAGATGATGGCAAAGTACGAGGAGAGACTTCAAAAAGTTGAAGAAGGGGGTAAACGAAGAGAGGAGAAGATTGGAAATATTGATAACAGATTAACAGTGGTTGAACAAGAAAAAAGTGGGATGCTGAAGTAGGAGATGGAGAGGTCAGAATTTTATCTTAGATTTCAAAATATAGAAGAAGAAAAAGGACAAGATTTGGCTGCGATAATGATAGGAATCTTGGCGGATGCCTTGGAAATAACAGAGGAAAAGATGATGGATGGAATAGATGAGATTTATCGAGTCTTTACAAGATACGCGATGAGAAATAATCTGCCCAGAGAAGTCCATATTAGATTTACCAAAAAATCCATGAAGACACAAATTTTACAAGCGGCAAAAGAGAAGACGTTGAAATATAAAGGCAAAGAAATTTTGGTTTTAAAACAAATACCTAGAAGAGTGAGAGAGATGAGAAGAAAATATCGATTTCTGACCAAAATGTTATTGAAAAAGGAGGTGAGTTACAGATGGTTGATCCCAGAAGGATTGATGTTTACATGGCAAGAACAGAGACATAGAATTGATTCAATTGAGAAAGCAGAACTTTTCTATGCAGAATTTTTTGGAGGGAGAGAAGAAGAGCCAGAAAAAGAGATTTCATTAATTGAATTTCAAGAGGAACAAATGGAGATTGGAAAAGAAGAAGGCGCAGTAGGTGGACAGGTGGATATTAAAGAGCAGCGTGAACTAAGATCCACGAGAGCGGTTAAATCTAAACATAAAATATAGCCATGGAAGAAAAAAAACTGATTACAATGAATATAAATGGACTGAATTCAGCTGCAAAGAGAAGGAAGATTTTTCATAAATTAGGGAAATTAAAGTTTGATATAATTTGTTTACAAGAAGTACATATTAAAAAGCAACATGAACAACTGTTAGTACAACCAAAATTAGGGAAATTGTTTACTTCTTTGACCCAATGTAAGAAAAGAGGAGTGGTCTTATATATCAAAGAGGCTACCCCAGCAAAATTGATTTACGCTGATGAAGATGGGAGAATATTAATGGTGGAAATAATGGACAATAATAGAAAGATACTTTTGATTGCAATTTATGCTCCGAATGATAAACAGGAAGAATTTTATAAAAAATTACATATCAAAATGGCTGGACTCGACTATGTTAATATAATTATGATGGGAGATTTTAATGGAATCGTCAACAATAAACTGGATTATATTGCAACAACAGTAAAGAATAATAGAAAAACTCTTCCTAAATCTTTTTTTAAAATGATAGATGAATTAACTTTAAAAGACATATGGAGAGAAAGAAATGCTAAACTTAAGCAATATACTTTCTATTCAAATAGACATTTATCATGGTCCAGAATAGATATGATTTGGATTTCAACAGATTTAATATCTAGCATTCAAGAAGTAAACATTGAAACAAGTACTTGGGCGGATCATAATCCATTGACAATTAAATGGAAGGGACAAAAAAAAAGATCGAGATGGACGTTAAATAATACTATTCTAAAGGAGAAAGAATTCATACAATGGATGGAGAAAGAACTGGCCTTTTTTTTAAAAGAAAATAGAAAGGAAGACACTTCAATACAGAATGTTTGGGATACAATGAAGGCATATGCCAGAGGCTTAATAATAGACTATATAAGAAAAAAGAATATTAGGAAAAGGCAAGCTATTAAAGCCTTGGAGGATGAGTATAAAAGACTTGAAAAAGAATTACAGAAAATGCCACAGAAAAAAGACGTTAAACTGAAACTGGATATAACTAAACATAAAATGGACTTAATAGAGAAAGAAGAACTGGCACAGAAAATTAGGAATGCTAAACAGAATTATTTTGAAGATGCAAATAAGCCAGGTAGATGGCTAGCATATAAGTTGAGAAAGGAGAAAGAGTCAAGGAAAATATTGCAGTTAATAGATGACCAAGGTCAAATTTGTCATGGCAGCAAAGAGAAAAAAGAAATTATTCGAGATTTTTATAGACATTTATATAAGAAAGAAGATATTGATGAGGAGAAAGTTAAACAGTATCTGCAGAATGCAAATTTACCTAAGATACCCAAAGAGACTGAAGAAATGTTAGAAAGTAATATAACAATGATGGAATTAAGTCAAGCACTTAAGAAACAAAATAACGGGAAAGCACCAGGTCCAGATGGGTTTCCTGCAGAATTTTATAAAACATTTCAAGAATCACTGTGTATTCCACTGTTAGAAGTTATGAATGAAGCTATGTCAAAGAAGATGATACCTAAAACATGGTCAGAGGCCTATATTACACTTATTCCAAAAGAGGAGGCGGATCTACTTCAAATTAAGAATTATAGACCGATTTCTTTATTAAATGCAGATTATAAAATTTTTGCTTCAATATTAGCAGAAAGACTTAAAAAATATTTGAATAATTTTATTCATCCAGACCAAAATGGATTTTTGCCAAAGCGGCAAATTAGAGATAATATGAGAGTAATTCTGGATACTTTGGAATACTATGAGGCGCATCCTGAAAAGCAAATGGCTTTGATATTTTTAGACGCCCAAAAGGCATTTGACAATGTGAATTGGAGATTTATGTTACTTTTAATGGAACAGATGGGTTTTGCTAGAAGATTTATTCAGACAATAGAAGCAATTTACCATGAACAAACAGCTAAGGTAATGATGGAGGGAGAATTTACAGACTCTATTAATATAAGAAAAGGCACAAGACAAGGATGTCCTCTTTCTCCCTTGCTATTTGTATTGACTTTGGAAGTGTTGAATAGAAATATCAGAGAAGATAAAACTATAAAAGGAATGAAAATCAAAAAGGAAGAATTTAAATTACAAGCTTTTGCAGATGACCTAGTCTTTATCTTAGAAGACCCTATAGAAACAGCCTTGAAGCTGCTGGAAAAGATAGAGACATATGGTGAGGTGGCCGGTCTGAAAATAAATAAAGATAAAACAAAGATCTTGCCAAAGAATATGTTATTAAGATAAAGAGAAGAATTGGCAGATTTGTTGAAAATCCAAGTTACAAACAAGGTTAAGTATTTGGGGATATATTTGACACCAAGATGTAGTACATTAAAAGAGAATAATTACATTAAACTTAAACAACAGATAGCCCTAGATTTGAAGAAATGGGAAAACCTACAATTGTCATTAATAGGGAGGATTTCAACAATCAAGATGAATATTCTACCCAGAATCTTATACTTGTTTCAAACAATACCAATTAGGCTTGGAAAAGACTATTTTGAGGACTTAAATAAAATTGTGTTGAAGTATATATGGCAAGGTAAAAAAGCGAGGATAAAGCTAAAGCTCTTGCAGGATGCTAGAACTAGAGGAGGGTTTGGCCTGCCTAATTGGGAGTTGTACTATCAAGCTGCAAATTTGACGTGGGTTAAAGAATGGATAACATTAAGGAAGACTAGATTGTTGACGTTAGAAGGTCATGATTTGCTGTTGGGTTGGCATGCTTTTCTATGGTACAAGGGAACCAAAACACAGGGCTATTTTAGAAGACATTATATACTTTGTGGTTAAACTGGGAGAAGATAAAAAAACAATGTTATTTGAAAATTCCAGTTTGGTTATCGACGATAGAAGCGTTTTCTTAGCCTATAATCTATAAAAAGGAACAAACAGTTAGATATGGGGAATTACTAGATGAAAAGGGTGAACTTAAATCGATACAAAACTTACAGGAACAAGGTATACAAATGAATTGGTTTTCATATGCGCAAATACACTCAAGGTATGATGAGGATTCCAAAACAGAGGGATTCTATGATAAACAGACTGATTTAGATAAGATTTTGATGGGTACTGATGAAAAGGTGATTAAAAAACTATATGGTTATTTATTGGAAATCAAGCTAGAGGAAGAACAAGTTAAAGAAACTATGATTGCTTGGGGGAGGAATTTTGGATATGGGATTGACTTAGAGAAATGGCAGAAATTATGGTCGCAAAATTATAAAATGACAATGTCTACAGCCTATAAAGAAAACTTGTATAAGATGTTTTACAGGTGGCATTTTCCCCCGACAAGGATAGCAAGAATGTTCAAGAACAAATCAGAAAAATGTTGGAAATGTCATCAGAAACCTGGTTCATATTACCATATGTGGTGGACTTGTGAAGATGCTAGAAAATATTGGACTAAAATCCGCATGTGGCTGGAAAAAATGACAAAGAAACATATAGACTTGAAACCAGAGCTTTTCTTATTGGGAATCTTACCAGATGTTTATAGTAAAGATTTGAAATATTTGATTGTAAATGTATTAACTGCGGCTAGAATTGTATTTGCAAAAAATTGGAAAAATGAGAAAATTCCATTGCAGGAAGAAGTTATAAAGAAAATATTGGAATGTGCTGAGATGAGTAGATTGACATTTGAAATTAGAGAGCAAGAAGATAAACAATTTTATATAATTTGGGACCTTTTCTATCAATGGCTGGATGATGAAATACAAAAATAGAATATTTAGAATGTTAGACAATAAGGAATATTATTGACTTCACTTTTCTTTTTTCTTTTGGCATTTGACATTATATTTATAAAATGTTTTTTCTTTTTTTTTCTTTTTGTTTAGGATAGAATTGGTATGATTATATGATTTGTTATAGAATAAATTACTTAAATTATAGTTATCTCATAAGGCATGATTGAATAAAAGTATAGTCAAATCTTTTTTTTTAAATAATGATATGAGGATATATAAGTTTGGATTGATAATAAGAGTTATTATGTAAGGTAATTGTAATTGTGACTATGAAATGAATGCACAAAACTGATGAACCAACCGACACACTGTTTGTGTATAAGTACGGATGAGAGCTGATGTTTTTATGTTTTGTTTGTTTGTTTGTTTGTTAAAAAAACAATAAAATTGTTTTCAAAAAAAAAAAGAACATCAAAGATCCTTCATTTCAGCCCTGAGCTACAAATATAGATACTACTGAAAGTTGGGCATACCTGAAACAGCATGAAAGGCTCCCTAATTAATAAACTTTCAGAAAAATACCAATCCCTTCTGCATTTTTTCTTATGTCCTCTTTTCAGATGAGCCAAGGAATGTCCTTACTTAGAAAGCTATGGAACCTAATTATCTATCATAGACTGTGATTCCATAGTGGGAAGATTCATGGCAGGTTTCCGTATTCTGCTTATAAATCTCAGCTGCATATCCAGTACTGAAACTATTCTTGCAAGAAGGAATTGCTTTGCTGCTTCTTGTACTCCTTATTCTTTGTGTGTAAGATGATGGTGGGGGGAGAGACAGAAGAAAAAGCCACTCAATTAAAATGACATTTTACTAATGGTGGATTATGCCAGCAAGTGAGCAGTCAAAGCTTTATCTGTCACATTTACATTTCTACCTTCCATTTAAATAATAGCACATTTTGACATTTTTTTCCCTTTTGTGAAATTTTTTCTCCTGGAGTTGCTAAGCAATAAATCAAACATGGAAATCCAAAGAGAACATAAGGAAAAGAACGTGGGATGGGGATTGGGAGCTAATTTCTGACAGCTGACTCACAATGAAATATGCAAGTTAAAATGTAGAAAATTTTGCTCTATTAGGGCAAAGGTTATGGAGAGATAAAAAGATACAAAGGCAGGAGAAGATAAGCTAAGGAGAAACCTCTTTATTTCTCTCCCACACATGCACTGAGATTTCCCCACTTAAAATAAAATGGGAATAAAAAGATTTCCTGCAAATCTCATTCTAAATGCTGTAGTATTCTGTAGAATGTTTTAGCTTTCACAAGGCTTCCTGAGCCTTGAAATTTATGACAGGGAAATCTCAGTAAAAGGAAGACAATTAACTGAATCTAGGGCTATTTGCCATTGCTAAACACATGATGATAAACACATGGCTTGAATCCAACTATTCTTTTTATATTGGAGGAAGTATTTCAGTGCTACAGTTGGAAGTAATCAGCAATTTGCATAGGTGTGTTTTTCTTGTAATTATCTTTGGCAGTATCCATAATTCAAATGTAATTAATTGTGCTATAGCAATATGTTTCTTACTATGATTGTTGACCTTTGTTGACCTACTTGGATGTTGTAACTGACACTGACTTCAGTGAATAGTCGGTTTTCTGAATATGTAGGTTTTAATATTCTTTCCAGGGGTAGAATTCAAATTTTTTAACAACCGGTTCTGTGGGCATAGCTTAGTTGGTGGGTGTGGCTTGGTGGTCATGTGACTGGGTGAACATCACTCACATCGAGGGGCACTTCTCCTCACTTAGCTTCTGTGACTGTGGGGAAGCTGCAATGGTCATAAGTGTGAAAAGTGGTCATAAGTCACTTTTTCAGTGTCATTGTAACTTTGAATGGTCACTAAATGAACTGTTGTAAGTCAAGGATTACCTGTACAAAAATACAAAAAGTTTCTTTGCTTGCAAAAAGCTGTCCTAAATTATTAGATCATTAAATTAGAAATGGGGGAATACACACTGAGGATCAATTAGCTGTCATGGAAAGGTAAACCATTCTGTATGAATACCTTTCTTTTCCTCAGCAATACCTACAACCCAGAGTTACAAATCAGGCAGGGTGCCAGAGCACATTGAGAAATTAACATAGTTAAAATACAACCAACTCTTGCTCATAGAATGAAACCCTTTAGCAGAGAGGTCATTTAAGGTCCCCAGAAAGTGGGTGGGCATATTTAGGCTACAAAATATGGAGTTAGAGACAAATTAACATTTTGAGTGAGGGTTAATCCCATTCTGTCTTTGTTCAGACCTTGCTGCAAGGAATTTTTGCCTATGAATATCTCTTTATCTCTTACATGCTGACATCAGCTGTGAGCTATTAAGGAAGGTGGGGGCTGCTTTCTCTAAGAAAACATGTTTCTCCATTTCTCATCTAGGGAAATATATTCTTCCTTTTTAATATTTCTCAAAATATTTCATTCTTCTAGGAGAGGGGTGGGTGCTAACTTTCTACATTTGGTGCCATGTTACTATGCCATATCATGAGAGCAAACTATAACAAATTGGAAGTGATTGCTCAATCATATAGTTTGGCCACTCTGAATGCAAGAGACTCCTGTTCCAAAGGTGCATTTTCAAGAGGCAACCGGACTTTCTGGAAACCAAGGAAGTCCAGATGCCTCTTGAAAAAAGCACCTTTGGAACAACCATGGCCTGGATGATTGAAGAATCCCTATAGACAAGAGACTCCTTGCTTTGTACTGGGAACCAACGAACCACAGAATGAGGCGAGGAGGCTAAATTGGTTGCTTAGGCTTTATTGAATTCGTGCACTAACAGCAAATGAACCACTTAGCTGTGAGGCAACAGCTGTTGGCCTGTTTGACAGCTTCTTATGTCACTGGCCAATCAGGTTGAGGCTGGGCGCCCCCTGCTGGAAACCAGACCAGAGAGGGAACTTCAGAACATAGCACTCCTTCCCACCTTGACAGCGCATGTGTAGTCTTCGAGGTAGGCCGGGTGGTGCCGGATCCTAGTTGATCTGCGCAGCAGTGGCTCATTGGACGTGGCGGGAACCTCTTCAGCTGGAACCTCTTCAACTGGAACCTCCGACTGCTGCAGTTGGACCTCTGCTGGTGATTCCTCGACCCATGGCCTCTCTGGTGAGTGTGGCTGCTGGTGTGTGGTTGGTGCAGACGGTCTTGTGTTGGTTCTTAAGAACTCATCATTCTCCCTCATTAATACAGCTCCTGGCCTCAGGTTCCCTCACCCCCTTAATTGATTAATGTGGTGCCTCCAGATCCGGCCATCCTCTAACTTCACAATGTATGAACATGGCCCGGTTATGCTAGTTATGGATGCTGGTAGCCACAGGGGATTACCAGTGTAGTTCCTAGTGAATACCTGGTCCCCCACATCAAATTCCCTGTTATTGCTATGCGAGTCAAGGGGCTTCTTTGGTGTATAGGCAGGATGCACTGTTCTAAGTCTTTGGCCCATTAATAATTCTGCTGGGCTATGATTTGTGGATGGACATGGGGTAGAATGCTGAATTAGCAGATACTGGGCTACTCTATTTGGCCATGGCCCTGGGCCCATCTTTGCTAGTGCCTCTTTTGCAGGTCTTACCCCTCGTTCTGCAATACCATTACTAGAGGGATTGAAAGGAGCAATTAATGCATGTCTTATACCTAAACTAATGAGAAACAGCTCAAAACTTCTTGAGGTAAATTGTGGCCTGTTATCTGATACAATTAGATTGGGAAGCCCATGGGTGGCGAACACCTTTTGTAAAGCTAAGCTGACAGCTTCAGATGTTGTAGAGGTCATTTAAACTACCTCAACCCACTTGGAGAAAGCATCTACTAAGATGAGGAAGGTCTGGCCTTGGAAGGGCCCTGTGAAATCAATGTGCAGGCATGACCATGGACCTCTGGGGGCTTCCCACTCTCTTACTATGGCTTTTGGGGGTAATGGCCTAGTTTCCTGACACTGCTGACACCCTGACACCCATTCAGATATTGCCTGGTCCATCCCTGGCCACCACACATAGCTTCGGCCTAAGAACTTCATACGAATGATGCCCAGGTGACTCTTGTGGAGTGCCCCCAGTACGTGCTTTTGTAAGGATGAGGGAATTAGCACTCTACTCCCCCATAGTAAACAACCCTTGCTACAAGACAGCTCTTGTTGCCTTATTTTGAAGGGACGACAATCAGCAGGCACAGACCCTTGTGGCCATCCCCTTTTCACCCAATTTGCCTAAAGAGTCTGTCTTTAGCTGAATGGGCAGCAATGTCTGCAGTGGTCAGTAGGAAGTCCTGTTGATGGTCAATGAGGAGGATAGATTCCTCAGCCTCCTGGTCCTCTGCTGCAGCTGGAATCAGGCACCTGCTGAGGGCATCAGCATGACTGAGATGTTTGCCCAGCCGATATGTCAGTGTGTATGAGTATGATGCCAACCCCACCCCCAACTTGTCATTCGAGGGGAGAGTATTTGAGGAGTCTGTTTATGCCCAGCAAATAAACCTAGTAAAGTTCAAACTTATCTCCATAAACATACTCATGGAAATGTTTAACGCCAGTAATGGCAGCAAGGGCCTCACAATCTATTTGGCTATAATTTTGTTCTGCCGGCGATAAGGTCCTAGAGAAGAACGCTATAGGGGCCTCAGAGCCATTAGGCAGTCTGTGTCTCAAAACCGCCCCTACTCCATATGGAGAAGCATCACATGCTAACACTAATGGTAAGCATCCATTGAACTGTATGAGAACAGAGTCTGAAGTTAACAAGTCCTTCACAGCCTTAAAAGAGCTAGCCTCTTTCTTGCCCCAAACCCAAGGTGATTTTTTATCTAAAAGTCTGTGTAGGGGTTCAGCTATTGATGCCTTGTGAGGAATGAAAATGGCGTAGAAATTCAGGAGGCCAAGTAAAGCCTGCAATTCAGTTTTGTTGTTTGGAATGGGAGTGCTTTTTATGGCTTGGACCTTAGCTGTCGTGGGATGAATTCCAGCAGCACCTATCAGGAACTCCAGGAACTCTACCTTAGGTATGCCCAAATGGCACTTACTCTTTTTTAGTTTCAAACCTGTTGCCTGGAACCTCTTAATAACTTCCCTTAGGCTGTCTAAAAGTGCCTTTTCATCTCTAGCTGAAACAATAATGTTGTCAAAGTATGGAACGACTCCAGGGATGCCTCATAAAAATCATTCCATTAGGGACTGGAATATCCCAGAGGCAGCACTAATGCCAAATTGTAGCCCATTGCATCTAAATGCTCCTCTGTGTGTTACTATGGTTTGGGCTTCTGCAGTGGCTGAGTCCACCAGCAGCTGTTGATATGCTTGAGCCATGTCAAGCTTTGCAAAAAATTTTCCGTTACCCAGTGAATGCAACAGATGTTGCACCGCCGGCACTGAGTACGCACTTTGCTGTAATGCCAAATTAAGGGTTGTTTGTAGTCTGAGGATACCCTGACTGACCCGTCAGCCTTGAATGGCGTGACAATTGGGGTCTCCCACGGAGCATGATCTATTGGCTCTAATACCCCTTGTGATATAAGTTTATCGAGTTCAGCATTGATTTTTGGGCAGAGTGCAAAGGGCACTCGCCTAGCTTTCAATCTCCTAGGCATAACTGTAGGGTCTAAATTCAGTGAATTAGGTTTCCCTGTATATTTACTTAGGTCATTGTCAAAAACACTAGCAAATTCCTTTGCCCGTGCGTTTATGGTGTCAGTGCTTTGTCCATTTGTGGCATGAACTCCACTTATGGCCAGACCTAGGGATTCGAACCAGTCAAGGCCCAGTAAACTTGGCAATGCCCTTTCCACAACTATTAGTGGGAGACGGCCTTTGAAATGTTTGAAAACTACTGTCACTTTAGTGAGACCCAAAATGGGAATTATATTCCCTTGATAGTCTCTTAATGTGAGGGAACAGGGACTTAATCTTTTCTTTGCCATTTTGGGCACCAACCGCTTGATTGTGCTCCAACTAACCAATGACAAAGAAGATCTCCAAATGGTGTCAATCTCCATTTGACAATCCTGTCCTTCAATTTTCACTGGAAGGATTTTTTTTTCTTTAGTGATAAGTTTGTTTGCCCTACTCTGGGGTTGATGTGGCAATTATCCCTTTGGATGGTGAAACATTCTTCCCCCAACCTAGGAACTTTTCTAGGGGTCCCCTTCATTTGCCCTTGTTTTGCCTGGACTCTGTCATCAGGCAGGATAGCTCTGCACTTCCTAACTAAATGGCCTCTCTTTCCACTGCTGACAATTTGCAGTTCGAAATCTGCAGGCTGCTTGTGGATGGTTTCCTCCACACCCTATGCAGGATTGTGCCTGGTCTGGTTTTTTGGATTGTCAATTATTACCTGACACAGTCTTCAGCTGGTGGATGTCATCATCCCCTGGTAGATTGAGGTCTTCCTTGGTAGCCTCTTCCTGGTGGACAACTAAGTTTTTCTCCCCGAAGCTGGGCTGCTCGCACCATGAATCTCTACTGTCGACTTGTTGGATAGCTCCGCAGCGCAGGCTTCATCCAATGCTGATTGTAGTGTCAGGCCAGGTTTTGCTAGTAGTCTGCGCTGGATTCAGATTTTAACCCACAGACTAAACGATCCAGCAAGGCATCATCCAGCTCTTTAAACTCGCAATGGAGAGAAGCTGTTCAGAGACCCACCATAAATTGATTAACAGTTTCCCCCTCAGCTTGCTCACGCCGGTGAAATGCATGCCTTCGGGCAATTTATGAGGGAGTGGGAGCGTAATGGTTCTTAAGCTTTGCCATTAACACCTCCCAGGTGACAGAATTCAGGGGCTGAGGTGCTAACAGAGCTCTGGCTGTGTCAAACATTTGTTTGCCACAGAAATTTAGAAACAGCGCCCTTCGCTGGCTGCCTGTCAAATCCACCAGATCGTTTGCCTCTAGGAAACAGTCAAAATGCTCAATATATGACTCCCAAGTCTCTGTGGATGCATCAACTGGCGCGAATGAATTTAACGCTGCCATTCTGAACAGCTTCACAGAACCCTTGATCCTTAGGCAGGTGGCTGGTGGACTTTATCGAGCTCCCTCAGCATGACTTTGCTCTTTTTGTATGCCCTTCTGGCTTGTTTGGCTCTCTCTGCCACAGTGATCAGCTCTTTTGGTTGCCCATAGGAGGACTTCAAGGTTGCCTAATGCCTTGAGGGTGGCATCCCACCTTTGTCGCCAGTGCTTCGTACTGGGAACAAACGCACCACAGAATGAGGCAAGGTGGCTAACTTGGTTGCTCAAGCTTTATTGAATTTGCGCACTAATAGCGAATGAACCACTCAGCTGTGAGGGAACAGCTGTTGGCCTGTTTGACAGCTCCTTATATAGTCGTCTGTCAAACTACTGGCCAATCAGGTTGTGGCTGGGTGCCCCCTGCTGGAAACCGGACCAGAGGGGGAACTTCAGAACATAGCACTCTTGTATTCAGTGAATTGACAAAGCACCCTGGAGCAATCCTTAGATCCATTTGCACCAGCTGATCTCATTCTCCACATAAAATATTCTAAATCTAAGGTAATCATCCAGATTTAAGGAAAAATCACATTCTCTCAGAAAGGCAGTAAAAAAAATCAGACAGAATGCCAACCTTGCATCCTGCCTCTCAGCCATTTCTTCTATGGCTATGCCAACCCTTCTGTAAATAGCTGTTCAAGGCTCAAACCCCAGGAATAAAAGTACCACCAAAAAGCCTTGGGGGGGGGGGAATACTGGAGAAGTTCAGCTACAGACAGAAAGTCTAGGCATACTGTCCAAAACCATTAAGGCTGTTACAATGTAAGAAAGCTTAACCCAGAGGCAGTTTCTGAGAACAGTTAAGAGGTGGCAATTAAGATAAGGAGTAGGCTAGAAATACAGGCACACTAGAATCTTTCCTTCCTGCATTCCTTGCAGGATTAGTCCTGTAAAGTGGGAAAATATTTCTTCCAACAACCAGTGAGAACTGGCAGGAGCCCACCATTGCTTTCTGTGAAATATATATTTTAAAGCCTCCTGAATGTGCATCTGCACTGTTTTCAATTTTTATGGAGTGAGAACTTAGTTGTACATTGAGAACTTTTATATAGGTATAAAACTACAGCATAGAAATATAAAGAACTATTTTGTAGATGATGTGAAATGCTGTAAGAATCTCTTTCTCGCATATTAATCAGAGCAGTTCTTGAAGACCTTCGGATTCACTTTGGTGTAGGGTAGGGTAATCTACTTCATACTAGCATTATTTCTGCACTATGACAAGGTCCTCTTCTCAGCAAAACTATCTCCATTTGGCTCAGAGTGCCTACAGGGATGATGCCCATGGATTTCATGTCCTTGATATGCTCTATTCACCATTTCTTGGTCTTTCACAGGGTCATTGACTATTAGAGTCTGGACTTTGTTATTGGATTATCCCGGGACTGAAAACTGACTGATTTAACCTATGAATGACTTTGGACTGTGTTTGAACTTTGCTTAAATGTTTCTGGAAGTGTACAGTGTATCTGTGTGCTGTGTGTGTATTATTCCAACACTTCTCTCACTACATCTCCCTCTATGCACTCATTACCTAACAGGGAATTACCTCAACAAGCATGACGATATGAGTCTGCCAATATTCATGGGGATTGAAGAGCTCCATGCAACCTTGGGGGCGGTTGCTGTTTTGAGGGTGTTCCCTCTGCCTTTTATTTTATCTTTTTAGCTTTGTTTTGACCTTTATCCTGTGTTAAGTCTATTTTAATTGTAATTTTATATAATTTTATTATCTTTATCTGTAAACAGCCCAGAGACATTTGGATAGTGAGATGAACAGTACCTAAATTTGAGAAATAATTAAATATTTCCCTCCCGCTCTTACCCTTTGAAATTTTAAAAGCATTTTTCTTCTGTTAAGTTGAATGAGAACTAGTAGGAAAAATGCAAAATAATTTATTGGCATGCCCAGTGGTGGGCTGCAGCTGGTTTAACAACCGGTTCTGTGAGCATGTGCCATAGACCATGTAGTGTAAGATGTGAGAAATTACTTGGGAGCAATAGTGTGGTAATCATAGTGTAACTGTGTATGTAGTATGGCCTTAAGGAATAGGCAATGGTAAGCCACTTCCAAAATCTTCCACATAAAATTGCAGGGACCAGTTCAGGCAGCCTCCAAAAGCTGGAATTGATTGGACAAATTGATTTCAGAATATTACAGTATGAACACTTAGGGAGTTCTTCTTCTTCTTCTTCTTCTTCTTCTTCTTCTTCTTCTTCTTCTTCTTCTTCTTCTTCTTCTTCTTCTTCTTCTTCTTCTTCTTCTTCTTCTTCTTCTTCTTCTTCTTCTTCTCCTTCTCCTTCTCCTTCTCCTTCTCCTTCTCCTTCTCCTTCTCCTTCTCCTTCTCCTTCTCCTTCTCCTTCTCCTTCTCCTTCTCCTCCTTCCCCTCCTTCCCCTTCCCCACCCTCCTCCTCCTCCTCCTTCTTCTGCAGTTTCATTTTGTTTAAAATCTTTGAAAATATGTACCTGTAACAATTAGGTACTAGTAGAGGTCTTTAAAGATTCAAAGGTAGTTAATGGATAAAAAGACTTAGAATGTGCAGCAAAGAAAGTCAGATTTTGAAATACAACCATATTCTGATGAGAAAATGTAACTGCTAAAATGTACATGTTTTTGTTGAAAATTTAAACAGAGGAAGAATAGGTTAAATAATACATGATGAAGTGGAATAAGAATTTAACAGATTCATACAGATGGATCAGTGGAAAAGAACAGGGGTGGGATTCAAATTTCTTAACAACCAGTTCTATGGGCGTAGGCCTACTTTGTGGGTGTGGCTTGGTGGTCATGTGACTGGCCCGGCATGGCTTGGTGATCACGTGACTGGCTGGGCATGGCTTGGTGATCATGTGTCTGGCTGGGCGTGGTTTGGTGATCACGTGACCGGCTGGGCATGGCCAACTCAACATCACTTCTTTGCCCTAATAACTAAGTATTAAAAAAGATATACCAAAACAAAAGGTAGTTTATTATGTAATGTCTTTAATGCTTAAATAATAAAAAGGTACACACAACTATATTGTTACAGCATTTTAAAATATTAATCAAAAATTATTACATACCAAAACTTTACAAAAAACAATAAAACTTTTTTAAAGTACCCAAATTGCTTTTCTATTATCATCCCAAGTTACAGTTTTCTTGTATTTAACATGAGCATCATCAGCTGTGTAATGATGTGCCCATAACCACTTCTTTACTATAGGAACACGGTCCCATTCTTGCAGGGATAAGCCAATTAGATTGATCGTCAGGAGGTTTCTCATATTGGAAACTGTAAGGCGACTTCTGCCCTCTGAACATATTACGCGTATCTGTGAGAAGCCCCTTTCAGCCTCTGCTGAACTGACTGCAATAGTTCTAATAATATCTCTAGCCTTTTTAATGCTGCAAGGAATTGTATATGTTTCTGAGTCTTTTAATACATTTTCTATGAAATCACAATAATCATTAATATTGATTTCATAATTGAAAATTTCACCAAATATTACAAGTGGCAAGAGAGAAGACGTTGAAATATAAAGGCAAGGAGATTGTGGTTTTAAAACAAATAGCTTGAAGAGTGAGAGAGATGAGAAGAGAATATCGATTCCTGACTAAAATGTTATTGAAAAAGAAGGTGAATTACAGATGGTTGATTCCAGAAGGACTAATGTTTACATGGCAAGAACAGAGACAGAATTGATTCAATTGAGAAAGCAGAACTTTTCTACGCAGAATTTTTTGGAAGGAGAGATGAAGAGGCAGAAAAAGAGGTCTCACTAATTGAATTCCAAGAGGACCAAATGGGGACTGAAAAAGAGGAAGGCTCAGTAAGTGGACAGGTGGAGATTAAAGAACAATGTGAACCAAGATCTATGAGAGCTGCCAAACCTAATTACAAGATATAACCATGGAAGAGAAAAAACTGATTACAATGAATATAAATGGACTTAATTCGGCTGTTAAAAGAAGGTAAATTTTTCACAAATTAGAGAAATTAAAATTTGATATAATTTGCTTACAAGAAGTACATACCAAAAAACAATATGAACAGTTGTTGGTACAGCCAAAATTAGGGAAAATATTTACTTCTTTGACTCAATGTAAGAGAAGAGGAGTGGCTTTATACATTAAAGAGGCTATCCCAGCAAAATTGATTTATACTGATGAAGATGGAAGAGTATTAATGGTGGAAATAATGGATAATAATATGAAAATACTCCTGATTGCAATTTATGCTCCAAATGATAAACAAGAAGAATTCTACAAAAAATTACACATGAAAATAATTGGACTGGACTATGTCAATATAGCTATGATGGGAGATTTTTAAAATGACAAATGAACTAAATTTAAAAGATATATGGAGAGAAAGAAATGCTAAAACCAAGCAATATACTTTTTATTCAAATAGACATTTATCATGGTCCAGATTAGATATGATATGGATCTCAACAGAACTAATATCTAACATTCAAGAAACAAACATTGAAACAAGTACTTGGGCAGACCATAATCCAATGACAATTAAATGGAAAGGACAAAAAAAAAAGATCAAGATGGACGTTAAATAATACTATTTTAAAGGAAAAAGATTTTACACAATGGATGGAGAAAGAATTGGCCTTTTTCTTTAGAGAAAATAAAAAAGAAGATACTTCAATTCAGAATGTCTGGGACACAATGAAGGCATATGCTAGAGGCTTGATAATAGACTATATAAGAAAAAAGAATATCAGGAAAAGGCAAGCCACTAAAGTTTTAGAAGATGAGTATAAAAGACTTGAAAAAGAACTACAGAAAATGCCACAGAAAAAAGACATTAAACTAAAATTGGACATAATTAAACATAAAATTGGCCAAATAGAGAAAGAAGAATTGGCACAGAAAATTAGAAGTGCTAAACAGAACTATTTTGAAGATGCAAATAAACCAGGTAGATAGTTATCATACAAATTGAGAAAGGAGAAAGAATCAAGGAAAATATCACAGTTAATAGATGATCAAGGCCAGGTTTGCTATGGTAATAAAGAGAAAAAGGAAATTATTCGAGACTTCTATGGGCAACTATATAAGCAAGAGAATATTGATGAGGAAAAAGTCAAACAGTATCTACGGAATACTAATCTACCTAAGATACCTAAAGAGACTGAAAAAATGTTAGAAAGTAATATAACAATGATGGAATTAACTGAAGCACTTAAGAAGCAAAATATTGGGAAAGCACCAGGTCCAGATGGGCTTCCAGCAGAATTTTATAAAATACTACAAGAATCATTGAGCATTCCACTGCTAGAAGTCATGAATGAAGCTATGTTAAAGAAGATGATACCTGAAACATGGTCAGAAGCTTATATTACACTTATTCCAAAAGAAGAGGCTGATCCATTGCAAATTAAGAATTATAGACCTATTTCTTTACTAAACACAGACTATAAAATCTTTGCTTCAGTTCTGGCAGAAAGACTTAAAAAATACTTAAATAACTTTATTCATCCAGATCAAAATGGATTTCTGCCAAAGAGACAAATCAAAGACAATTTGAGAGAGTAATCCTGGACGCTTTGGAATATTATGAGGCACATCCCGAAAAGCAAATGGCTTTGATATTCTTAGATGCTCAAAAGGCATTTGATAATGTGAACTGGAGATTTATGTTACTATTATTGGAACAGATGGGTTTTGCCAGAAAATTTATCCAAGCAATAGAAGCCATATACCATAAGTAAACGGCAAAGGGAGAATTCACAGATTCTATTAATATAAGAAAAGGTACAAGACAAGGATGCCCTCTATCACCTTTGCTATTTGTATTGACTTTGGAAGTGTTGAATAGAAATATTAGAGATGATAAAAGCATAAAAGGAATGAAAATTAAAAAGGAAGAATTTAAATTGCAAGCCTTTGCGGATGATCTGGCCTTTATTTTGGAAGACCCTTTAGAAACAGCTCCAAAATTATTGGAAAAGATAGAGACATATGGTGAGGTGGCTGGTTTGAAAATAAATAAAGATAAAACAAAGATTTTGACAAAGAATATGTTACTAAGACAAAGAGAAGAACTGGCAGACCTACTGAAAATTCAAGTCACCAACAAGGTCAAGTATTTGGGGATGTATTTGACACCAAGATGTAGTACATTAAAAGAGAACAATTATGAGAGAAGGGAGGAGCTGGCGCCCTGACGATACGGTTTGCAATCGAGCTCCTCGATTGCAGCCGATATCTTCGTTACCGGCCGGTCCAAACGGACCTATGCTGTCCCGTAGGGACAGCTAGTGTGAAGAGCGTATCCTGTGGACTCCGGGGATATCGCAAAATCCCTGGATGACCCAGGAGAAGCTCTTTTTGCTGGCAGCGGAGAGGCAGCCCCCATGCTGCTGAAGTCGGGGCAGCTCCAGAAAGAACGGGTCTGAAAGAGAGTCTGTCGGTTGGGTGAGAAACTTTTTTTTTTATTTAATTTTTTGAGTTTTGAAAGTTCACTCTGATTATTAGAAGAAATCTGTGTGATTTTTTTTTTTTTTTGACAAAATTGACTAAGCGGCGTTTTTTCCAAGGGAGACGTCAAAAAGAGGCTTTATTTGCTTTTTTTTTTCTTTGCTTCCGGACTTCATTGTTATTTACTGGATAACTGGACTGTTCCTTTTTATATTTATATATTTTATTCTCCCTTTGGATCTTTCATATTATTTTTTTTTAAGGCTAGAGGCTCCCTTTGTTTATTTTTTTGCCTTTATATGTTTGTGTATTCCTTGCGGGCTTTTTTTTTATTTTAATTATGCTGTTCTGACAGGAGGGGGGAAAGTGAGAACTAAGAAAGAAACTTTGTAACACTGCCAACTAGAGGCTTGGAAATATTTTACTTGAACTGGAAAGAGGTGAAAGACTCCTTCTCAAGGACATCTTCTGATAAGATAGAGGAAAGAGCCTTGTAGAATATTATTACAGGTGTCTTTCTGGATTCTTGTCTATAATTAAACATTTATGGTTTAGCTTTGAAGCTTGTGGGAAAGAGAAGGGAGTCATAATTAGAGCCTTGGACAATTAAACAGAGTGCAGTGTATTGTTGCTTACTTTCTTTTTCTAATCCCTTTTTTTAGTTCCGCCACCCCCTCCACCAGCATCAATCTATATTTCTATTCTAGTAAGGTTTTTATTTTTAAGTTTGATTTATTTGCAAGGGGAAGCCTTTGAACTTTTCATTTTTATTTTATTTTGATTTTTTTTCCCTTTCCATTGGGATTTTTGCTTTTCTTTTTAATGTATATCAATGGACTATTTTTTTTTCAATTGAGACTTTTTTGGTTGGATTAAGGTGTGGAATTTGAAGAAACTTATTCTCTTTTTTTTTTCTTTTTCTTCTTTTTGGCTTTAGTCTTGTTTATTATTATTATTACTGGGTTTTTATTCTTATTTTTATTTTTTCTTGTGGATTACTTTTTAATTGGATTAAGGTCAGGAAGAACTTGAAGAATTTTTTCTTTTTTTTTTTGCCCTTTCTTTTTCTTTTTCTTTTTCTCTTTTTTCTTCTCTTTCCCTTATTATTGGGTTTTTTTTTATTATTGGCTTTTTCATTTTGGATTATAATTGGCTACTCTTTTTGGATTAAAATTTGAAAGAACTTGAAGAGCTGGAACTATTTAAAATGAGTAAGAAATTTATATCTTCGGGTGCCTCTGTGTCTACTTCTGCCTCCCCACCATCTGGACAGCATTCAATTCAGACAATGTTAAAGCAAGATAAAGAAAAAGAACAAGAAAGAGTAACCTTACAGATGATTATGCAAGGAATTCAAGATCTTAAGATAAAAACAGATACCATTGAACAAAGAACAGGGAGGACGGAGGAAAAAGTGGAAAGTATTCAACAGTTGATGGCAAAGTATGAGGAGAGACTTCAAAAAGTCGAAGAAGGGGGCAAACGAAGAGAGGAGAAGATTGGAAATATTGATAATAGACTAACAGTGATTGAACAAGAAAAAAGTGGGATGCTGAAGTGGGAGTTGGATAGGTCAGAATTCTATCTTAGATTTCAAAATATAGAAGAAGAAAAAGGACAAGATTTGGCTGCGATAATGATAGGAATCTTGGCAGACGCCTTGGAAATAACAGAAGAGAAGATGATGGATGGAATAGATGAGATATATCGAGTTTTTACAAGATATGCGATGAGAAATAATCTGCCCAGAGAAGTCCATATTAGATTTACTAAAAAATCCATGAAGACACAAATCTTGCAAGTGGCAAGAGAGAAGACATTGAAATATAAAGGTAAAGAAATTTTGGTCTTAAAACAAATACCTAGAAGAGTGAGAGAGATGAGAAGAGAATATCGATTCCTGACCAAAATGTTATTGAAAAAGGAGGTGACTTACAGATGGCTGATCCCAGAAGGACTGATGTTCACATGGCAGGAACAGAGACATAGAATTGATTCAATTGAGAAAGCAGAACTGTTCCACGCAGAATTTTTTGGAGGGAGAGAAGGAGAGGCAGAAAAGGAGGTTTCATTAATTGAACCTCAAGAGGAACAAATCGAGATTGGAAAAGAAGAAGGTGCAGTAGGTGGACAGGTGGATATTAAAGATCAGCGTGAATCAAGACTCACGAGAGTGGTTAAATCTAAATATAAAATATAACCATGGAAGAGAAAAAACTGATTACAATGAATATAAATGGACTGAATTCAGCTGCTAAGAGAAGGAAGATTTTCCATAAATTAAGGAAACTAAAGTTTGATATAATTTGTCTACAAGAAGTACATATTAAAAAGCAACATGAACAATTGTTAGTACAACCAAAATTAGGGAAATTGTTTACTTCTTTGACTCAATGTAAGAAAAGAGGGGTGGTTTTATATATCAAAGAGGCTATCCCAGCAAAACTGATTTATACAGATGAAGATGGGAGAATATTAATGGTGGAAATAATGGACAATAATAGAAAGATACTTTTGACTGCAATTTATGCCCCGAATGATAAACAGGAAGAATTTTATAAAAAATTACATACAAAGATGGCTGGACTGGACTATGTTAATATAATTATGATGGGAGACTTCAACGGAATTGTGGACAATAAACTTGATCATATTGCAACAGCAGCAAAGCATAATAGAAAAACTCTTCCTAAATCTTTTTTTAAAATGATAGATGAATTAACTCTAAAAGACATATGGAGAGAAAGAAATGTTAAACTTAAGCAATATACGTTCTATTCAAATAGACATTTATCATGGTCCAGACTTGACATGATTTGGATCTCAACAGACTTAATATCTAGCGTTCAAGAAGTAAATATTGAAACAAGTACTTGGGCTGATCATAACCCATTGACAATCAAATGGAAGGGACAAAAAAAAGATCGAGATGGACATTAAATAATACTATTTTAAAGGAGAAAGAATTTATACAATGGATGGAGAAAGAATTGGCTTTTTTTTAAAGAAAATAGAAAAGAAGACACTTCAATACAGAATGTTTGGGATACAATGAAGGCTTATGCCAGAGGCTTGATAATAGACTATATAAGAAAAAAGAATATTAGGAAAAGGCAAGCTTTTAAAGCCTTGGAGGATGAATATAAAAGACTCGAAAAAGAACTGCAGAAAATGCCACAGAAAAAAGATGTTAAACTGAAACTGGATATAACTAAACATAAAATGGACTTAATAGAGAAAGAAGAACTGGCACAGAAAATTAGGAATGCCAAACAGAACTATTTTGAAGATGCAAATAAGCCAGGTAGATGGCTAGCATATAAGTTGAGAAAGGAGAAAGAGTCGAGGAAAATATTGCAGTTAATAGATGACCAAGGTAAAACTTGTTATGGCAGCAAAGAGAAAAAAGAAATTATTCATGATTTTTACAAACATTTATATAAGAAAGAAGATATTGATGAGGAGAAAGTTAAACAGTACCTGCAGAATGCAAATCTACCTAAGATACCTAAAGAGATTGAAGAAATGCTAGAAAGCAATATAACAATGATGGAGTTAACCCAAGCACTTAAGAAACAAAATAATGGAAAGGCACCAGGTCCAGACGGGTTTCCTGTAGAATTTTATAAAACCTTTCAAGAATCACTGTGTATTCCATTGTTAGAAGTTATGAATGAAGTTATGTTAAAAAAGATGATACCTAAAACATGGTCAGAGGCCTATATTACACTTATTCCAAAAGAGGAGGCGGACCTACTTCAAATTAAGAATTATAGACCGATTTCTTTATTAAATGCAGATTATAAAATCTTTGCTTCAATATTAGCAGAAAGACTTAAAAAATACTTGAATAACTTTATTCATCCAGACCAAAATGGGTTCTTGCCAAAGCGACAAATTA